>NC_090709.1:29837545-30137545 GCF_040954835.1 Lepisosteus oculatus
AAGTTGATTCTTTTGGTGGCTTTAGAATCCAACCATGCGATTTAACTCAAACAACGCGCACACACAGGTACTAATACACGAGGATACATTTATTAATACATAGAATATGCATATAAACCTAACAGATCTTATCGAGAGGGTTATCAGAATACAAAAGATATATATTCAATCAGTTACAAAGTGTTACACATATCAAGAGGACATACGTTCAGTATATCATTCATTAAGACCGTTTCGTAAAGTGAACTTGGTTACAACTTCTACATTAGATACTCAAACAAGTACATAACTCTTAGGAATTAAATTGATATCAACTGGTTGGGATAACAATTGAATTCTCGAGCTGTAATGCATTGAAGTTGAATACTCATCCAATCTCTGGGGATTCAGATCTCCTGCGGGCACAAAGAAACAGTTGCAGGCCGTTGCTGTCCAATCCGCGCTCTCTGGCTCGGTGCCAGGCTGTGCTGTGCGGCTTGCGACGGTGTGCTGCTGATACTCACTGTTGGCTTTAACTAGCAAAGTTTGTGCACAGGAGAAAAGATGACTGTGGGTCCCAGCAAGTCAGGAAGAGGACCAGTTCGTTCCTGATGAAGAGCTAGTTCTGAATAGTGATTCAGCTTTCCACAGTTCCGACCTGTTCACGAGGCCTGCTGCTGGTTACTCTCTGGCAACCTCCACTCTAGACTCTTAGAACAAAGGAAAGTTCTGGCACTCGGACACACTGGCCGTTCCGTGGTTGTCCGGGCTGAGTCTCAGGATGGTCAGGAGGCGCTCTGCGAGAATGTCCTGCCCTTGGGAGCCTTCTGCTCCTGGGCCGTCCTGCCCTGGAATTCTCCTTTGAATTCCTTCTGAATCTTGTCTGAATCTTGTTGAATCTCTCAGGCTCTCTGTGTTGCCTGTTTTTACCTGGAGGAACTTCAGCTCATTGATTGGCTGAAAGTTCCATGGGCATCAGAGTCCCACGTGGGTTACTCGGCCCTACCAGTCCCTGATTGGTTGATCAAGGTGAGATATGAGTCACTTAGTCCTGACACTTAGTAATGCAGTCCAGATGTCCAACTCGCACTCCCTAGACAGATAGGCACCAATGGATGACCATTGATCATGATAGCCAGGCTTAGCTAAATGCATCCCCCTTTGGGAGCTGTCCTTGGACCTTAAATCACCTTGCATGAATGGTTTCTCTGTGGCTGCACCACAGAGATGAACAGAGAAATGAGGCCTAATTTGGGAAAGCTCAGAAACACTTAATTCTGCCTTATTATTAAGCCTCGCCGCTACATATCCCCCCTTTTTGAAGGTCACGAGGTCCTGAGGCGTTGTTGCCTTCAAAACAAAACAGAGTTAAGTGATGTCCCTTGTCATTAGAACATTAATCTTAAATGTCTACATTACTCCTCGAGAATTCATACCAGAACCAGCATTGGGAACAAACAGGATGAATAACATCTGGAGTATGTATAAACACGGTAGGAGACATTATCTAAGTCTAGGAATTACACATCAGGAAGTTCACTGTCAATATCTGATACCTCTGTGGTAGATATTTGGGGAGAAGTCACTTCCTTTCTTTTGACATGCTACCTTTGACTCATTCATGCTACCCAGAGTACATCTTGATGTGAGACTACATCATTCAGAGTACACTGTCAGTCATGATCCAGCTACCTGGCAGTAGTGTTACAATAACAACAGTTCCTGTTCCCAGCCCCCGATAAACCACAACACCAGTGTTGGGTATCTGCTAGGGTGATTTGGAGGTTTGTTCCATTAAAGCAAACTAACTACCTGTACCTCTTCAGGGCTTACTGTTTCTTGGATTTCTATCCAATTGAATAGTGTGGCACCTGAAGGCATCCAAGACCTCAAGTTTGGTCTTATGTTGTCTGGTTCCAGACCGTACAGTGTTAAGTTACCATGCTGTACTATGGCCTCCTCGGGAACTTACAGGAAAACTATTGGTTAGATAGCTCCATTGTGGTAGCTGTATCATGCCCGTCACAAGTCATAGTGTCAGTTAAATGTGGTGTGCTGACCAGCCATTTACTTCCCACCTGCTCTTCGTGGGGTTCATTAACCTCCCTCTGCTCGTTAGTAGCTTTAAACCCTTCATTGGTGAATCGTTTAGACACAGCCAATGGATAGCTTTGGTAGCCATACCCATCTCAAGATTTGGAACCGAATTCAATCTTGGATTGCCTTCTGGGTGAGCTATGAGCGATGGGGTTAATGTCACGCACTCCTCTACTGAGAAGAGTGGAATCAAGTGGGTTGGGATTTGTGCCATGGCTAGACTGGTTACAGTGGCACTAAACTCCCTTAACAGGTCTTGTGTCAACATTCTGGCCTGTTGCACACAAGCATAAACCCACTGTATAACACCAACAATCATGTCCACTGTTTGGGGAATAAGGTTTAACCCTGTTGCATAGGAAGTTGCCTGTAGGGTTTTCCCTAAGCTTTCCAACTTTTGCTGCTGTTGATACAGTCTGTCACTACCCTCTGGCATCTCTGACACCTGCCTTCTTGGGGCAGTCAGGGTGAGAGTGCCAGTAGCACACAAACCTACCAGAAATAGCAAATGCACAACAGTGGTGGCAGCAATCAGTCCTCCCAAAAGTCTTTTCGGGTGGCTGATCCCAGTCATCTCCTTCTGAGTGACTGTTGCCTTTCTAAGCTGGCGCAGCATGTACATGGTGTCTTTCTCAGTATGCCCTGTGGCATCTTGGGCACCAACATCCTGGAAATCTGGGGAGGTCTGACGCAGCGGCTGATGCTGCTCCTCCGTTTCCAGGGCATCTGCTTTTTCGATTTGTTCATGCCTGTGCTCTAGGAACCCTGCAGGGGGCGGTGCAGCGGTGGAGCATGCCTGACCCTCGGCTGAGTGGTCATCTGGAGCACCTGAGTGATCTGGGATTGTTATCCTATTCTCACTGTTCAGGTCCACCCTGCACACTTCCTGATTGAGGAATCCCTCTATCGGCATGTTTACAATCGTTCGCTGGGGGTAGGTGTAGGACACCTGCTCGCTCCCCCCTTCCCTCGCTAGGGGTTCAGGGAGCTGCCCCAGTACTGTGATAGCTAGTTCACTGTCTTTGAACTTACTATCACTCACCAGGCCCATGTCAGTGCAGGCGGGGATTCTGACACCCCTCTTTGCGATGTCCTGCACTGGCAGGCGGGTGGCTTGACCATCCAGCTCCAGTCTGGGTGAACCACTGTTGGTCAGACTCAGACTGACAGACTGAGCTGGTGGCTGTAAGAAAACCGTCTCAGCTTTCATTCCCTGTCCCTTCTGGGGGACTGGGTGTGTTGGCAACCCTGCCGTTGAGGCAGGAACAATCAGGTCAGTCTCACTCACTACCTGGTAGTTGTGAGAAGTAATATTACCTGACTGCAGGTTCCCTGGGTCACAGCAGAGGGAATCGGCATCTGGGATCAGGTGTGTCCACAGCGCAGTAGTCTCAGCGTCCAGCTGGACCTCCTGTCTAACCTGTGAATGTTGCACCAGGGGCACCTGGCGGTGGCCCTGTGACAGCTGCTCAAGCAGATCCTCACTAACAGAGGACCTCTCAGGGCCAAGGGTGAGGGCTACATCACCAACCTGGTCTCCTGCCATCTGGATCCCTTCCACCACTGCGGGGTGGTGTTCCTGAACCCTCTTGGGTGCCAGGGTGCACAGGGAAAGCTCCTTCTCATCGCCATGTGGGGAGATCTGCTCCTCTTTAGGGATGTAGAAGGGGTGTGCTTTACCTGGTGGATCAGGCGGCTGCTCGGAGCACCGCTCCTGTGGCAGGGAGGCTGTTGTGACCTCAGCCGGGACATGACTTCCCTGTATATCTGGGGAACAAGGAAATATTTTTATTTCTTGTCCAGAGGGAACGGAAGGAATCTTCACATAGGCTTCTGTGTTCGGTGGGCACTGTGTGAGCACAGTCTGCCTCTTGGCCCCCCTTTCCTTCTGTACAGAAGGCTTAGGAGCCTTGACCTGTTTCCACACCTTGCCTTTCTGGCGATCCACCAAAGGTTCCTCTCTGAGTCGCATGCCCTTTTCTTTTTCTACCCGTTTGAGCTTGCCGTGTGACATCAAACACCTTTCAACCTCAGTGTCAATCAGTGTCTCACTGGGTAAGACATCTCCCATGGCAGCCTTGAGGTAAAAGCTTCTTGCTTTTCCTCTGCGTTTTACTGCCTGCTCTGTGACTTCAGGGGTGGAGTCAGCACTCACTTGGGAGTGGCTGACCTTATCCAGGCAGGAACCCTTCCGCTCAATCAGATAGACTGAGGGAGGGAGAGGGGGCGGGTCTCCGCCTCCTCCAGTGGAGAGTATCAGCTCATTCACGCTTCCGGCAGCCTTGGGGAACGGTTGTCCCTGTCCTAATAAAGCTTGTTCAAGCCTGGCCAGGCGGGCGGCTACTGAATCCTTTTGTTCAGCCTTTTCTAGCCCTTTCCCTCCCCCGGTGTTCTCATGGCACTTAGGACGCTGGGTGCGGTCCTGTGTGAGTGCTTTGGAACGGGGCTTAGCCAGCTCAGGAGCCTGTGCTCCTTCGAGCAGGGGGGAATTAACCCTGCTGGCTCTGACGGCGAACACAGTCGCTTTAGCAACTTTTTGCTCAGAGCGACTTTGGACATCATACTCCCAGGCTTTCTGCACGAATCTCTTGATATCAGTCATTTTCATGGTCTGTGCATCTGTATGCATTAAGATCATCTTTCTGACTGACGGGTGGAGATTCGCAATGAATAAACCCTTGAAATGTGTGTTCTCTTCGCAACCCTCATCATTTCGCCCTGCAAAATAAGTTCGTCTAAGTCTCTCGTAATATTCGCGAGGGGACTCTGCTCTCTCGTGCTTAATGTTAAGAGCGGCGGCTATCGCAGCAGTCGGGTCAATAAACGCACTGTATTCTTCGATAAGTGCTTGACACAGCTGCTCAAAATCATTGCAGACTTCTTTCATCTGCCTAGCCATCCACTCATGTACAGCTCTGCTGGTAGTTTTTCTAACCAGAAACACTTTCTCCTGTTCTGTGGCGTTTGGCAGGTACTGCAGGTAATACCTGAGGTCCTGAATATAACTCTCGATATTATTCTCTGACACTGCGGGGTCAAATCTCTCTATGTCCTTCGCTAGCTCTCTCAGAGAATGGAGATTTATTATTCTAGCTTCTCCGCTGACGGAGATATGGAAGAGATCGTGGTCAGACTTGTCGCTGCTAGAGAGAGTGCTTAATAGCGACTCGAATTCAGACCTTTTTGCAACCATCGTTAGACTTAAAGAGTATTACGTTTAAGTACGAAATCACAGTTTTACCACAGAAAACCACAAGATCAAGTATGCAATCAACCCGGTAGATCGCAAAAGATCACAAAACAATCAAACACTGCTTAAAGAGCAAGGGGAACTTTTTTTCCTTTCGGCTTTCAGCACACTGTATTGTCGTGTATGAAACCCGCGGCGTTTTATATTGAATTATTCCGCTTGGTTGACTCATTTCAGTCTTGCCACGCCCACCCAGGGACGCCAAATAAATGTAGAGAAAAGTGGTTCAGGGACGCCAAATATGTAATCATAGTGGCTCTCTGAAGGCACCAGTTCTGTAGGGTTTGGGCATTTACTGAGACAATTATTAATTGTAGCAGTAAATCACAAAGTTGATTCTTTTGGTGGCTTTAGAATCCAACCATGCGATATAACTCAAACAACGCGCACACACAGGTACTAATACACGAGGATACATTTATTAATACATAGAATATGCATATAAACCTAACAGATCTTATCGAGAGGGTTATCAGAATACAAAAGATATATATTCAATCAGTTACAAAGTGTTACACATATCAAGAGGACATACGTTCAGTATATCATTCATTAAGACCGTTTCATAAAGTGAACTTGGTTACAACTTCTACATTAGATACTCAAACAAGTACATAACTCTTAGGAATTAAATTGATATCAACTGGTTGGGATAACAATTGAATTCTCGAGCTGTAATGCATTGAAGTTGAATACTCATCCAATCTCTGGGGATTCAGATCTCCTGCGGGCACAAAGAAACAGTTGCAGGCCGTTGCTGTCCAATCCGCGCTCTCTGGCTCGGTGCCAGGCTGTGCTGTGCGGCTTGCGACGGTGTGCTGCTGATACTCACTGTTGGCTTTAACTAGCAAAGTTTGTGCACAGGAGAAAAGATGACTGTGGGTCCCAGCAAGTCAGGAAGAGGACCAGTTCGTTCCTGATGAAGAGCTAGTTCTGAATAGTGATTCAGCTTTCCACAGTTCCGACCTGTTCACGAGGCCTGCTGCTGGTTACTCTCTGGCAACCTCCACTCTAGACTCTTAGAACAAAGGAAAGTTCTGGCACTCGGACACACTGGCCGTTCCGTGGTTGTCCGGGCTGAGTCTCAGGATGGTCAGGAGGCGCTCTGCGAGAATGTCCTGCCCTTGGGAGCCTTCTGCTCCTGGGCCGTCCTGCCCTGGAATTCTCCTTTGAATTCCTTCTGAATCTTGTCTGAATCTTGTTGAATCTCTCAGGCTCTCTGTGTTGCCTGTTTTTACCTGGAGGAACTTCAGCTCATTGATTGGCTGAAAGTTCCATGGGCATCAGAGTCCCACGTGGGTTACTCGGCCCTACCAGTCCCTGATTGGTTGATCAAGGTGAGATATGAGTCACTTAGTCCTGACACTTAGTAATGCAGTCCAGATGTCCAACTCGCACTCCCTAGACAGATAGGCACCAATGGATGACCATTGATCATGATAGCCAGGCTTAGCTAAATGCATCCCCCTTTGGGAGCTGTCCTTGGACCTTAAATCACCTTGCATGAATGGTTTCTCTGTGGCTGCACCACAGAGATGAACAGAGAAATGAGGCCTAATTTGGGAAAGCTCAGAAACACTTAATTCTGCCTTATTATTAAGCCTCGCCGCTACACACTGCACGTGTGAACAGGGGAACGAGCAAGCGAGCGGGGATAGGGCGCCTCCTGCGCTTAAAAGCTTACAGCACCTGGTATTCCCAGGCGGTCTCCCATCTAAGTACTAACCAGGCCCATCCCTGTTTAGCTTCCGATATCAGACGAGATCAGGCGTGCTCAAGGGGGTGTGGCCGTAAGCGAGACCAAAGCTCGCTGGCACCCTTCTTATTGAGAGGACAGCTCCGTCACCTCTTTTACGACGCTGCTTTTTTTCCCTTGCGTTTTTCTCTTCTTCCCACGTTCTCTCTCTTCACTGCCTTCGTCCCCGCTCTATTTCACTTCAGCCTTTCACTCTTGCTTCCTTCCAATGAGGACGGAGCTGCGGGAGAAAGGGCGCTATAGAGGATCGCTGTGGAGAGCTGCTGCTGTGCTTTGACATCTGAGCTCTGTGGAAAACGATCTCAATACAATTCTGAAAAACGCGACTCGCCGAACGCCAGCCGAACAAGTCTCCACAGCCGAAGCGCTGTGTCTCTTTTCAGCTGGCGATAAACCTTTCCTCGATCCTTTGCGGACTTGTAAAACTGTTCCTGATCAGAATAAAAAACGCTCACGCTAATACACAAGCACCCGTGTCTCGCCAAAGCTGACAAATAAACAGACGGACAAGCCGCACTGCACGTGTGAACAGGGGAATGAGCGAGCGAGCGGGGATAGGGCGCCTCCTGCGCTTAAAAGCTTACAGCACCTGGTATTCCCAGGCGGTCTCCCATCCAAGTACTAACCAGGCCCATCCCTGTTTAGCTTCCGAGATCAGACGAGATCAGGCGTGCTCAAGGGGGTGTGGCCGTAAGCGAGAGCAAGGCTCGCTGGCACCCTTCTTATTGAGAGGACAGCTCCGTCACCTCTTTTACGACGCTGCTCTTTTTCCCTTGCGTTTTTCTCTTCTTCCCACGTTCTCTCTCTTCACTGCCTTCGTCCCCGCTCTATTTCACTTCAGCCTTTCACTCTTGCTTCCTTCCAATGAGGACGGAGCTGCGGGAGAAAGGGCGCTATAGAGGATCGCTGTGGAGAGCTGCTGCTGTGCTTTGACATCTGAGCTCTGTGGAAAACGATCTCAATACAATTCTGAAAAACGCGACTCTCCGAACGCCAGCCGAACAAGTCTCCACAGCCGATGCGCTGTGTCTCTTTTCAGCTGGCGATAAACCTTTCCTCGATTCTTTGCGGACTTGTTAAACTGTTCATGATCAGAATAAAAAACGCTCACGCTAATACACAAGCACCCGTGTCTCGCCAAAGCTGACAAATGAACAGACGGACAAGCCGCACTGCACGTGTGAACAGGGGAATGAGCGAGCGAGCGGGGATAGGGCGCCTCCTGCGCTTAAAAGCTTACAGCACCTGGTATTCCCAGGTGGTCTCCCATCCAAGTACTAACCAGGCCCATCCCTGTTTAGCTTCCGAGATCAGACGAGATCAGGCGTGCTCAAGGGGGTGTGGCCGTAAGCGAGAGCAAGACTCGCTGGCACCCTTCTTATTGAGAGGACAGCTCCGTCACCTCTTTTACGACGCTGCTTTTTTTCCCTTGCGTTTTTCTCTTCTTCCCACGTTCTCTCTCTTCACTGCCTTCGTCCCCGCTCTATTTCACTTCAGCCTTTCACTCTTGCTTCCTTCCAATGAGGATGGAGCTGCGGGAGAAAGGGCGCTATAGAGGATCGCTGTGGAGAGCTGCTGCTGTGCTTTGACATCTGAGCTCTGTGGAAAACGATCTCAATACAATTCTGAAAAACGCGACTCTCCGAACGCCAGCCGAACAAGTCTCCACAGCCGAAGCGCTGTGTCTCTTTTCAGCTGGCGATAAACCTTTCCTCGATCCTTTGCGGACTTGTAAAACTGTTCCTGATCAGAATAAAAAACGCTCACGCTAATACACAAGCACCCGTGTCTCGCCAAAGCTGACAAATAAACAGACGGACAAGCCGCACTGCACGTGTGAACAGGGGAATGAGCGAGCGAGCGACCGGGGTAAAGTTAGCTTGAAGTTCGAAAATGATTTTGGCACGCCTGTAGCGCTTTCACGAAACCTCTTAGAGTTGCGAGAATGCTTGTTTTGTGTATAAAATACATTGTGGATGCTTTCTCAGCCTTTACTTTTTCGTTTTTATGACATTTTTTTGACCAAACACGAATATTCTTTTGTCCATATCTTCGCAATGGAAGCACAGAACGCCGTCAAACCAAATGCATTTTAAAGACCACGACTTGTGGATATTTCCACACTCTTTACATCAAACTATCAGTGAGCTAATTATCTTTTTTTACACCTCCGGTTTTTCATCGATGCGTAATTACGCACGAACTGGAACCCGGGGGACCGCTGTGTGCACACGTTCACAACGCGAGAAATACTGTTCAATACGGCTTCGTGCGAAAAACCCGTATATGACCATAGGAAGCAGAACAGCGCAGTCTCCCATTACCCAGACTGTAAGCACGGGAATAAAGCTTTGTTTGATTTCTGAAACCCTTCCTTTACGCCCTGTTTTCATTCAGGTAAGGGTCAACTATATTGAAAATACTACTGACAGCAGGAAGATTAAAATATTCTTTACTCAGCAGCTTATTAAAAACAGCTCCCATGATGTTCAAACCGATTTTTTACACAGAACACTGACACAGCTTTGCATTCTGAATCTCTTTTTCTCATGCTTTTATTTAATATGGCACAATGCACTGGGATAGGGGTATTCTGTTCACAAACCAATAGCATTTAAACCACAGCACCCACAATGCTGCAAGTGTTTTGCACACTAAGCAGGTCCTCTGACTTTTCCCAGCTTTGTTTTGGGTTGTGGAACCTTTCTTTATATTTTTTAGGATTTTCTGAAGATAACACTACAGGTAATACACTGGGACAGGTGGGTCATCTTCATGGCTCAATAGCATTTCAAATACAGCACCCACACTGCTGAAACCAAGTGTTTTACACACCAGACAGGCCCCCTAACTTTATATAACCTTGCTGTGGCTGTGGCCCCTTTCTTTAACTTTTTTATGATTTTTTGAAGATAACACTACAGGTAATACACTGGGATAGGTGGGTCGTCTTCATGGCTCAATAGCATTTCAAATACAGCACCCACACTGCTGAAACCAAGTGTTTTACACACCAGACAGTCCCCAGAACCTTATACAACCTTTCTGTGGATGTGGCCCCTTTCTTTATTTTTTTAATAAGAATTTTATTTTTCAATTTGGCACCATTAGACAGGCGGTACATGGGGATTGGGGGGTGCTATTCATGAGTCAATAGCTCTTCAAGCACAACAGCCACAGTGCTGCAACCAGGTGTTTTACACCAGACATTTCCCCTAACCTTATACAACCTCGCTTTGAGTTGTGGAACATTTATTTATTTTTTAATTGTTTTTTTGACTGTAATCAAGTGTTGTGCTCACTAGGCAGGCCTCCTGACCTTTCACAGTCATGCTTTGTTGTGTGCAACTTTAATTATCTTTTTAGGATTTTTTGAACATGGCAACTTCCACCGAGACGGGTGGGGGGTGTGGGGGTGCTCTTCAATAGCTTTTTCATCTATACACACAAACGGATGTAACCAAGACACTCAGAACCTGTCACGCAGGGGCTGACTGCTGAGGATAGGGATCCAATGCGGTGCCCTTGGTAGGGTTGGCGCGAGACGCAGGCGTAGTCGGAGTAAACAGGCAGGGGCCCGAGTCCGGGAAGGCGTAGTACAGGCGTAGGCACAGAATCGACAGGCGAAGGCGTAGTCGAGGGACTGGCAGGGGTCGGAGTCCGGGAAGGCGTAGAAGTTGCGTCGGTAGGCAGAGGCGTAAATGAAGAGACAGGCTGGGGTCAGGATCCGAGAAAGCGTAAAACAGGCGAAGGTACAAAATCGAGTGGCTAAAGCAGTTGTCGGAAAAGCGGGGTCGAGGTCCAGGGGAGAAGTCATAGTAAGGCAAAGGCGTAGTTAGTAGGTAAGCTCCGGGA
Source organism: Lepisosteus oculatus (assembly GCF_040954835.1). Taxonomy (NCBI): domain Eukaryota; kingdom Metazoa; phylum Chordata; class Actinopteri; order Semionotiformes; family Lepisosteidae; genus Lepisosteus; species Lepisosteus oculatus. The sequence goes on from NC_090709.1 coordinate 29,848,483, forward strand.
GAGAATCTCAATCGTGAGCAATGACCGGGGGACAGATGAGGGTTTAAGTAGAGGACTGATTGACATGTGCACGTTTGGTATGGGGAGAGCTCGAGGGAATGCGGGAGCGCTTGCCTGCGTGAGGGAGATTCATGACAGAACCAACAGAATCAACCTGAACTCATAGAAAAACAAGAATGCCCCCGAGACACCTGCACCACCCTCCTGGACCACTCTGGTATCAACACCCCCAAACCCATCCATACCAGCTTACAAGATTCAGAATCGGTGCAACCCTCCAACCTGGACCAAGAGCAGGATGGGACAAGAACCTGCACCACACTACGTACACAGGTTTGTATTTTTGGCTGAAGATGAAAATGTCTAACATAGATTGTTTTGGTTCTGGCAAACAATAAAAATAGTTGTTAAAATCCAAACACACATAATGAGATCACTCTCTGTCAGTATGTGTAACATTCTGGGTCTGGGCTCCTTTGTATTTGGGCTAAAGAGAGTTCAACAACATTTATTAAATGCACTGACATCATAATCTGACAAGATCCATTGTTTAGGGGAGAATTGACCACCCACTGTCCCCCTGGTATCGTGAAGCTCATTGTCCTTTAGCTTTCCAAAACCAGAATCACTTGGGACTCCGGGGGGATCGGTGTATGCAAAATATGAATTCCTTATGCAAGAAATTGTATATGGTCAATATAGCGATCATATCTTATCAGCAGATGGTAATCTCCAAGGAACAAGTAATAGGTTTATTACACGCTGAAAAATGATCAAATGATTGATGAACCCAAGTGATTTGAAAGAAATGTTAAACAACTCAAAGCGAGGTTGTATAAGGTTAGGGGAGCTGTCTGGTGTGTAAAACACCTGGTTGCAGCACTGTGGCTGTTGTGCTTGAAGAGCTATTGACTCGTGAAGAGCACGATGTACTATCCCCATGTACCGCCTGTCTATGGTGCCATATTGAAAAACTCATAAAAAAATAAAGAAAGGGGCCACAACCACAGCAAGGTTGTATAAGGTTCTGGGGGCTGTCTGGTGTGTAAAACACCTGGTTTCAGCAGTGTGGCTGTTGTATTTGAAATGCTATTGAGCCATGAAGATGACCCACCTGTCCCAGTGTATTACATGTAGTGTTATCTTCAGAAAATCATAAAAAAATAAAGAAAGGGGCCACAGCCACAGCAAGGTTATATAAAGTTAGGGGGCCTGTCTGGTGTGTAAAACACTTGGTTTCAGCAGTGTGGGTGCTGTATTTGAAATGCTATTGAGCCATGAAGACGACCCACCCGTCCCAGTGTATTACCTGTAGTGTTATCTTCAGAAACTCATTAAAAAATAAAGAAAGGGGCCACAGCCACAGCAAGGTTGTACGAGGTTCGGGGGCCTGTCTGGTATGTAAAACACTTGGTTTCAGCAGAGTGGGTGCTGTATTTGAAATGCTATTGAGCCATGAAGACGACCCACCCGTCCCAGTGTATTACCTGTAGTGTTATCTTCAGAAACTCATTAAAAAATAAAGAAAGGGGCCACAGCCACAGCAAGGTTGTACGAGGTTCGGGGGCCTGTCTGGTATGTAAAACAGTTGGTTTCAGCAGAGTGGGTGCTGTATTTGAAATGCTATTGAGCCATGAAGACGACCCACCCATCCCACCTGTAGTGTTATCTTCAGAAAATCATAAAAAAATAAAGGTTCCATAACCCAAAACAAAGCTGGGAATAGTCAGATGACCTGCTTAGTGTGCAAAACACTTACCTGCAGCATTGTGGGTGCTGTGGTTTAAATGCTATTGGTTTGTGAACAGAATACCCCTATCCCAGTGCATTGTGCCACATTAAATAAAAGCAAGAGAAAAAGAGATTCAGAACACAAAGCTGTGTCAGTGTTCTGTGTAAAAAATCGGTTTGAACATCATGGGAGCTGTTTTTAATAAGCTGCTGAGTAAAGAATATTTTAATCTTCCTGCTGTCAGTAGTATTTTCAATATAGTTGACCCTTACCTGAATGAAAACAGGACGTAAAGGAAGGGTTTCAGAAATCAAACAAAGCTTTATTCGCGTGCTTACAGTCTGGGTAATTGGAGACCGCGCTGTTCTGCTTCCTATGGTCATATACGGGTTTTTCGCATGAAGCCGTATTGAACAGTATTTCTCGCTTTGTGGACGTGTGCACACAGCGGTCCCCCGGGTTCCAGTTCGTGCGTAATTACGCATCGATGAAAAACCGGAGGTTTAAAAAAAGATAATTAGCTCACCGATAGATTGATGTAAAGGCTGTGGAAATATCCACAAGTCGTGGTCTTTAAAATGCTTTTGGTTTGAAGGCGTTCTGTGCTTCCATTGCGGAGATATGGACAAAAGCATATTCGTGCTTGGTCAAAAAATGTCATAAAAACGAAAAAGTAAAGGCTGAGAAATCATCCACAATGTATTTTATACACAAAGCAAGTGTTTTTGTAACTCTAAGAGATTTCGTGAAAGCGCTACAGGCGTGCCAAAATCGTTTTCGAACTTCAAGCTAACTTTACCCCGGTATTTTAATCAAGACCCGTCTCGCCAGAACCTGGGAGATCCGGCGGAGTTTTTCTTCAATCGACTTCTCGGAATCATCTGTCCGGTTTCGGAAAACTTCTGAAACTTCGTGCACGATCGATCTAAGCACAGTCTCCATGAAAGAGTGCACCTCAGTTTCCAGATTAAGCAACAGATTCTCCATTTTTTTCAGAGTCGATCGGAAAAACACAAACAATTCCTGCAGCTGCAGTCGCTGTAAACACGTGGGTTTGAACACAGAAAGCGAAACGTGGTCAAACAGAGGACTTCCGGGTTATCAGATGAACTTTCCTTAGTGACCGTTGCTATGAACCACAAAAATATTAGTTCAGGTGGGTAGCTGCGTCAGCATGCGTAGGCTGCAAAGGAACAAGTAATAGGTTTATTCCATGCTGAAAAAAAGAAGAAAGAGAACACAACGTTTCGGCCGTGGAGCCTTCTTCAGGTGTCGACACCTGAAGAAGGCTCCACGGCCGAAACGTTGTGTTCTCTTTCTTCTTTTTTTCAGCATGGAATAAACCTATTACTTGTTCCTTTGCACAAAAATATTAGTCGAATAAAAATAATCTGAAAAAATAGATATTTGCGTTATATTATAGTGTAACATATACGGCCGACATTTTTTTTATATTAAATGTGTAAATAATTTACAAATACAACTACAGGAGCAGAAATGGATACAAGAAAAAAACACGTACAGAAAAAAAATTAACTGCCAGAGGTAACGATGTAAATGATATTTTTTACATATATCAAATGTTTTCCTTGCTTAAGCATTTTTTTTCATTTTTATAGAATTTAAATAATATTTCAACTCCATATGAAAAGTACTAAAAAGGGGAGTATTATTGGACCATTTTGATTTTATGAATGTGAAAATTACTGAGAATGACTAATAAATTTGCTATAAATAAATGTTTTTTTAAAAGTTATCTTACACAGTACAATATCAAAGTCCTTAAACCTAAAAAAAACACCTTTAAATGCCTACAAACAAAATTGTGCAAGTCCGTCCAAACCAACTTCACACACACCTTACAACTAAATGTACCAAAGGTTCCCTTTCAGCCCGACAAAAAATGCACAAATCATCCTGCTCATGCTTAAATAAGTACTTTAGAGAGTAGTTATTTAACTGGATAAAAACTATGAACAATTTTAAATGATATCTTTTTAACAATATCCAACAAGAGTTGTCCAAACTAACTTCCAATTTATATTTTCAAATGGTGCAATCCAAAAAGATAAACTTGACGCACATGCCTTTCCTGTATAAAGTAAAAATCATCTCTCATTTTTTTACAAAGCAAATCGCTTTTCTTTTTGCAACATTTCAAATACCATTAATTTCATAGAAACATCTACCTTAATTTCTTATTTATTCCGCACATCTGCAGTCACTCTTTACATGTCTGCATTGTTTACTTGTACGTTGTCTACTGTTTGTACAGTATATTGTCTTGATGCACTGTCTGTACTTTGTGTAAAGTATCTATATCTATGCTCTCGCAGTCTCCTTCCTCACCGCTCCTGCTCGCTCGACACTCAGTCTCTATGCCTGGGCTCGTTGAATGTCTGTCCAAGTCTTTTGGATCTTAATGACTATATGAACAAAAAATAATTTCAGGTTTACAAATTTGACACCTACTCAATTCAGAGTGCACATGTTTCTTGTTACAGAGGGGAAAAAATGCACATGAAATTTCTCATGCTCACCTATAAGGCTCTGCATGGCTTTGCACCTCATTACCTGTCTGAACTATTATCGCCCTACTCCCCACCTCGCAACCTTCTCTCTTCTAATTCTGCTCTCCTAACTGTTCCCCAAGCCCATCTACATTCTGTGGGTGACAGGGCTTTCTCCTGTTGTGCCCCCAAGCCCTGGAACTCTCTCCCCAAGGATATCACAGAGTCACCTTCTCTAAACTACTTCAAATCCAGACTCAAAACCCTCTTCTTCAGAAAAGCCTTTACTGAACTGCTTCCATTCTTCACCCCTCTGCTTTTCTTAGTACCACCATCCACGGTCTCCTCTATATATTGTAATTGTGTTTTATCTTGTATATTTTTATTTATTGTTTTTGTCATTCTGTAAAGAGCTTTGAGAAGCCTCCTTTTAAGGCGCTTTCCCCATGTACCCCATGTATTAAGAAGACCCCCCTACTCCAGTATATTACCTGTAGTGTTATATTAAAAAAAATCATAAAAAAATAAAGAACACTTTCACAACCCAAAGCAAGGTTGTATAAGGTGAGGGGGGCTGTCTGGTGTGTAAAACACTTGGTTGTAGCATTGTGAATGTTGTGCTTCAAATGCTATTGAGTCATGAAGAGGACCTCCCTATCCCAGTGTATTGCATGTCTAATCGGTGCCGTATTGAAAAAATCATAAAAAAAACTGAAAGAGGTTTCACAACCCAAAGCAAGGCTGGGAAAGGTCAGAGGACCTGCTTAGTGTGTAAAACACTTACTTGCAGCATTCTGGGTGCTGTGGTTTAAATGCTATTGGCTTGTGAACAGCATCCCCCTATCCTAGTGCACAGTGCCACATTCAATAAAACCATGAGAAAAAGAGATTCACAACCCAAAGCTCTGCCAGTCTTCTGTGTAAACAATCATGGACATCATGATTTGAACATCATGGGTGCTGTTTTTAAAAAGCTGTTGAGTAAAGAACAGGAATTTTCCTGCAGAATGAAAACAGGAAATAAAGAAAGGGTTTCAGAAATAAAACAAAGCTTTATTCCCGTGCTGACAGTCTGGGTAATTGGAAACTGCTGTTCTGCTTCCTATGGTCATATATGGGTTTTTCCCATGAAACTCTATTGAGCAGTATTTCTGCGTTGTGAACGTATGTATGTATACAGCGGTCCCCCAGTGTTCCAGATGGTGCGTAATTGCGCATCAATCAAAACCCTGAGTGTCAGAAAAGAATAATAAGCTCACTGATATGTTTATTTCAAAGTCGTGGTCTTTAAAATGCATTTGGTTTAAAGGCGTTCTGTGTTATATGATATGTGATATGGACACAAGAATATTCGTGCGTGGAATAAAAAGACAAACTGAAGGCTGTGAGAACATTCACAATGTACTTTATACACAGAGCAATTGTATATACAAAGCAATTGTTTCATAAAAACGCTACAGGCGTGCCAAAATCGTTTTCGTACTTCAAGCTAACTTTACCCCGGTCAAAGTGATGAAGACACAGACATTCAATGAAAACGAATTTGATTCACTCAAGGCTCAGCTCTTTTGTTGTGATGTCATTTTAATTAATGTTAGCTGTGATTAGATGTCGTTTTTGTCTCTTTTAACTTAAGAGTTAAAGAGTTTAAGAGTCTGCTCCTTTCTTCCTGGTATAGAAATAACATGTTCCATGTTTACAACCACCACTATAAATTATTTGTTCAGCTCTAACGCCTGTCTGCGTTGACAAGGCATCTCAAAATGACATATTAAATAAGAACACGATCCTTCCGGTTACCATTCCTGTGGTTGGAGCGTTGTTTCGCCCTTTTTCGTTCTTCTACAATATTTACAAACAGGGATTTATCACTGGAGTTGTACAGAAGAAGTGTGCATCGGTCCATGAAAATCATCAGTACTGCTGTTGTTCTATGCGTAGTTTAACCGAGAGCACTTAAAAGATGCAAAAAGCTTTCAAAGAAAACAGAATTGAAAGACAGTAGAGTAAGGAGGTAAAAAAGCACTCCCCCGTCGAGGAATTAACCACCGTCGCCCGTGTGACTGGATATAAAAATAACTGATTCGTTTTTGCCCAGTCTCTGGAAGCTTCAATGCAATTATTTTTTCTTCCTTATTTCTTCATTCCCATGAATTTACTCTGTAGTAGAGGAAACACGAAAGTGGGAAATTGCAGGCATTCTCCGTGAGCACACACCACTGGGGATGTAGCTCAGTGGTAGAGTGCATACTTCGCATGTATGAGGTCCCGGGTTCAATCTCTGGCATCTCCATGTGTTTTATATTATTGTGCTCACATCGCAATCTTCTGTTGAGTGAGAACTCTTTGTCGGTGTTCATAGAGACAGGTTTACACAATTAAGTTCAGTCACACACGAAGTGCTACAGTGTTGCTCTGCTGTTTTAGATGTACCTCCAAAGCATTTAGTTCTGTTAACTACAACAAATGATTTGAACAAATTTAACGTCATATTCAGGAAATCCAGAGAACGTCTCCACACTTGTCGTGGCTGTTGAAGAAATCACCTGTTAAATCTCACCTTGGATATCTTGAGAGATCATTCAGCGAGCGAGTCCTCCCTCTGGACTCCGCACTAAACTGAAAGCTGTGCGAACTCCTCACTGCGTGTCCTGTACTGTTACAGGTGCTCTCGTGTAGATGTGGAGCACAGCCATAAGGACACTTTGAACTTTTTCCGTATGTGAAGGAAAATTCAAAAGAGCATGAAAAGTATGGACTGTATAAAATATCCATTGGACAACTCGAGAAAGTACTGAAGGACTAAACAATGACTTTTGATGATTACAAGAGATTCAAGAAACACAACCGTCTGCACACGGGCTTGGATCCTGAACGCTTAAGTTAAGACAAAGCGAAGGATACGAACTGTAAACTCTCTTACAGTTTGTGAAATAAAACAATTTCTTACTTTCTTAATAATTTCTTACTGCTGATAGACGATTTATTGCATTTTAACAAAATTAAACTGTTATTCACACACTCTAACGAAGATAAACGTTAGTGTCTTCCGGTGTGTGAGCCCATTTCTAATAAGAATAAAAAATAAGTTATATAAATTGAATTGTTCTACTTTTTATACTTACATAGTCTTATTAATATTTCAGTTAAATATTTTCTTCTGTAGTAATACTAGTCTCGATTTACAATTTTTGGACATGGTGCATCTTAATTAACTTTGTTATTAGTTTCGGTTTTGGAAAATCGCGCCCAGAAGCTACCAAAACTGGTAATGCAATAGCAGCCTTCTGGGTGGTAAACAAAAAGTATTTCTTGGTATGAATCCTAGCTCATTTATAGGCGGCATTCTAGGACTTCTCGCTTCAGAAATCCTGTCAACGCATCGTACGTTTCTACTCCATCAATATCAGGAGTGTTATCACTACCAAACGCTAAGAATAGATCCTGGCAATACAAGATCTTCGTTGGAAAATTGTTTATTTTATTTTTTTTAAATATTTTCAATACCATCCAAAAAGTCAAGTTTCAATTGTATGCAACTGATGAGATCTCTCTTCGATGGAAGTTATAAGTACATCCAAAACACGTTTCTTGTGGATCCAGAAGAGGATCATTATGAGGCTCAAAACATGCCCGTCTCTTCTTTTTTTGAGGACGAATTGATTATTGAGGTGTAATCATTGGTTCAAAGCCCAAATCATCTGCTATTGCTGTTGTTTCTTTGATAGTTTCTTCAAATCCTTCAATTGATCTTCGATATCGAGGGATAATATCATACAAGTTGTGGTTTTCTTTTAATCACCAATTTTATTAAAATTTCACCTTCTTTTACAGATGTCTTGCATGTATCACAAGATATAACAGTCCCCTTGCGTCCTCAGGTAAAATGTTTTAAAAAGTACAACAAAAGTACAATATACTAAACAGCATTTATGGTTACATGTATATTAAAATGAAGGTACATATACAGAGATATTAAAATACAATTGTACAGTCCAAACCTAATAATGCCTGTGAAGTTCTCCACCAAATCTGCACTGTAATTTTGAAGTATGATAGCTGAGAATGCAAGGTGAGTATGAAATTCAAATTAATTTCTTGGAAGCTGCTGATGTTGGTCGTTATTGAGCATTCCAGATCATATTCACTTAAGTACTAAATTGATTACTTCTTGTAGCTTTAAACGAGCACAATATTTGCATTTCTTGCAAATATCAAGATGTTTTAGGTGTCACTGAGAACAATAATCCAGTTTGAGCAGATATTATGCTTACATGGGAATCACAAGACGTGCTCCTCTAGGTGGGCTTGAACTACCAATCTTCCGCTTAAGAGAAAGAGTAACAAGAACCAATGTTTTGCCAAGTAATTTGAAGACCTAGATAAAGAAACGTGGTGCAGAATGAAGAAGCACGGACAGGGTTTGAACCCTCATAGCCAAGATGTCCACCTACTATACGATTTTAATGGAGGCATACATGTTTCCATGGGATATTTACTCCTGCTTCCAAACCAATATGCCGCAGCGATATCTGATGATGATACTGTCACTGGTTGTGAGCCATGTGTTTCAGCTGTCAGCCTACTATACCATGTTCAACCAACGCTAGAATATTACTGTTGTAGTAGAGGAGCAAGAGAGAAGCAGTCGGTAGAGCTGGTGACCCTTAAGTTCAGAATTGTGGATTCAAGGTTTGTTTGTGTCCTTTCTGATCCCTCTATTCTTTTAGTAGGACAGTGCAAGCAAGACGTGATAGCGTACAGTGACAACCCAATGTCTTATGTGCTTTGTGTAATTCAGCTTTCTTACCACTTTGGGGCTCGATTCAGATATCGTTGTTAAAGCAAGGGGCGAGCAAAGGCTTTCCTAAATCAAGGTTGGTCTGCTCACAAGTAAATAGAAACACTTGAGCGTTTACTGTATGAAGACCGCACTTTGTCAAAATACTGCTGTTTCTTAATTTCACATAATGGTATTTAGACGGGGCAAAGTAGTGTAGCCCTTGTGCAACTTTGATTAGCGTTTGTTATTCGGTTTTGAGGTTTGAGGAGCGTGATGCAAATCGAGCTTGCGAATAGAAAATGAAACAGGAATCATTTCTTGGGCTAAGAAATCCAAGAAGCATGGAAACCTGTGGATTTTAACACTACAGAACACTCACAAATCGCAGTGTTGCTGCTTTTATATTTCGGTCTTTGACTTTTGAATGCACACCTTACCGGAAATCTTTCTTCACTTACAGACAGCTCAAGAAGTTCTTAAGGCAGAAATCGGAGCCCATCTAAAAGTTCCTTTCTGCTAATCACATTTAAGTATTGACGAAGCATTTTCCTGCCCATCATGTTCTTGAAAAGCGGTTTCTCTGTTTTCCTCCTATTGTCATTGTCAGCACAATAAGACAGGAAAAATGCACAAAAAATAAAAAAGTAGCTGTCAGAGTGGGATTTAATCCCCTGTTTCCATTCAGAGACCAGAACACCCAACCAAGATGGAAGACATCAGTTCTCAAGTCTGACACCTTAGACCACTCAGCCAACCAATGACAAAAGCTGTGCTGAATTCACCAGTAGTTCACTAAACTGAGTTTCTTCCTTGAACATATTTGCTTGTTTACAGAGTAAATTGCAAAGTCCAGGTGTGCAAAGCTCATGGAGACTTATTCACAAACACTTACTGCTGTAATAAATGCAAAAGGATCTTCCACAAAGTATTGGTTGGGGGGGTTCACCAGGGTGTTGTAGGTTTATTAGTTTCAATTATTTTTCCAAAATGTTTCTCTTGAATTTTGTTGGTTGCAAGGTCACATTAAGGATGGAAAGACATCTGACATGATTTATCTTGATTTCTTTTTGATCACAAAAACCTGCAATTTCAATAAAGGTGTGTAGACTTTTTATATCCACTGTACAGTCACTTCCTTTGTTAAGCGCCATGGGGCAACCTAGTTATTGTGAAAGGCGCTATATAAAAATTAATTTAATTTAATTTAATTAATCCAGAGCATCAAGGCACTTTACAAAACATGCATAGGAAAGTAGAGTATAAATGTGTAAAACCGTAGTTTCTGAAGTAACTGCTTGGATAATCCAACTGCCACTGTTGTTACTGCTTCTGCTGCTAATACTACTACTGTTACCACTACTACTACCATGACTTCAGATTCTTATACTAATTCTGATACTAATACTCCTGCTAATACTACTGCTGTCATTACTAGTAATAGTGATAAAAACAGGGCTCTCACAGATCTGTGGATGTGGGTCTGGACTCTAGAAAGTGGTTCCATTCGCAAACAGCTCTGGACCTCAACACCTGTTGATGGGTCACTTCTGTCAGACACACCAGTGGAGCACAAGTCCACCTACACACACACTCACACACACTGACAGATATACACCCACACACTCACACACATTATCACACACTGACAGACACACATCCAAACACTCACATACAGACACTACACAGACTCACAGACACACACATAGACACTACGAATACTTATAGACACACATCCACACACTCACAAACACAAATTCACACACTGACAGACACCACACACTCCTCACAAACACATACGCTCATAACTACAAATACACTATAAATAACAATAATACAAATACCAATTATATCGCAACAGTAACACTATCACTAAGACTTACACTATCATCATCACCAACACTGACACAAAATACTACTACACTTATAATACTAATAATAACAGTAATTCTATCAATAAAACTAACATGACTACTAGTAAATAATCTAACCTTATCTATATAATTATCACTAATATTAACAGGAATACTAGCATTAAAACAATCAGTAGCACTATCATCATTAATACTCACATGAACACTAGCATTAATGTTAAAACTACTGATTGTACTCACACTAATATTAACATGAAGACAATATTAGTATTAGTTGCAATCCGTGACGTCACACCGCTCTTTGTGACGAAGTCGAGACACCTAGCAGTGCACAGTGACTTGGCGCCTGTCGCCGTGGTTACCATTCTTATGATTTGTAAACAGTGGAAAAATACATTTAAGCTTTACTTACACAAATTTGTCAACTTGGAATATAGTTTTTAAGAATTTTTCAACTTGGAATATAATTTTTAAGCTCTAGCATACAATTCCTAAACAATCATTTGAATAATAATTATTTAATTTCGGATTGAACATTATTAACACTAAAGGCGCTATTGTAATTGATCGATACAGGCTGTATTGACTGTTTTCTAGATATTTAAAACAGGGTCAAAACGGGAAAAGAATTAGTACTCACCAATCAGTGAAGTTAATCGATTATTCTACGGTTCTTCAGTTGAATTAATTGGTTGTCGATAGATAAGTGATCAATAAGTCTCCTCCGTGCGCTCCGCGCGCCTCCCGCGGTCTCGCTCTCTGATCCCGGCGCTCTGGCCGGTGAATGTGACATCACAGCGCTCTTTCTGACACGGCAGAGCGCGTCTCCGCTGGAGGAGACTCCTGTCCGGAGCCCGGGGGGCTTTTCATACACATATAACATCTCCAAAAATAAAGGCGATTCATAACAGCTGGAAATGGAAAGCGACAAACCGAGGAATAACATTTATGAAACAAAAAAAATAGTTTACTTCGCAGACTAATGCGTTGTATAGCATACTCCCGTACAGCAGAAGAGAAAGGGCACAAGTCCCTGTAATTAGCGTTTTACACGAATCTCCACAGAACAGAAGCCAGGAGGATCAGACTCCTGATCCTGGAGGTTGAAGAGCATCTCCTGGTTTTATTTCCACTCGAGCTCTCAGTTCCTCAGCCAGTTTGATGATTTAATTAACTGTATAACTGTTATCAGACTCTGTTTAACTGTATATTTATAGGACTCTCCGTGAGAGACCTTTGGGAGACGCTGTATCCCAGGGCTGGTGTGGAATAACACACATACAGGTCTTCTGTGTGATCTGAGTCCCACTGCTCAGAGCTACAGACTGGTCAACTGGTCACTATTGTAGACAAGACCATCAGTCTGCTGCTGCTGCTGCTAATCATATTACATTTATAAGAGTGGCAATACTGCTGTTCATTAAATCAGTAAAAATAATAATAATAGATAAACACATATTGCTCAATTTTCAGTAAAACACTTCTGACACTAAGAGGCTGTGAAGAAGGAGAAAAGGGGGAGATGTGACCTGAGTCCAGGCTGTTCTGTCTGATATTATTAATGGAGCAGCACTGATTGTCTGAATGTCCTCTGGTTCTGAATTGTCGGGATAAAGAGAAGGATGGAGATGAGCTTCTGTCTGTTCAGGAGGGAGGAGTTTTGGTCAAGTACTGAGGGACTCAGAGCTCTGTGTGTGAGTCTGAGCTGTGAATCTGACTGAGAGGAGAAAATATTTTTGTTTTATTCTGCCTCTGAGAAGTCTTTTCCTTTGCCAAGCAATGTAACATCCCCTTCAGATACTCTGCACAGACTGTCAGAGTGAGAGAAGAGGAGAGAGAGATGGACAGATAAGAGCACACACAGCGAGAGAGACAGGATGGGGGAGAGAGAGGAGAAAGAGCAGGAAGACAGTGCAGGTGTTCAACCACACTGTGACCACAGGAGACAGGAGGCTTTTCTCAGCTGCTGAGGAGCTCAGTGCTCATGGCCACTCAGGGTGAGAGGCTCTGGCAGCAGTCAGGTCTGGGAGCTTCTCCTCATACTGACACTGGAGCTCTGAGAGTCAGCCTCCATTCTGACAGGAACAGCCCCTCCTGTTCAGCCCTGAGAGACACCATGAGAGAGCTGTGTGGGGAGAGGACCTGTCACCCTGTAGAGCTCTGAACACTGGACTCTCCTGTGTCTCCCTGTGCAGCACTGGAGCTCTGAATACTGGGCTTCCTGTGTGTCTCTCTGTACAGCTCAGCTCTCAGCTGCCTCATCACACTGACACCCACAGCCTCACAGTACAGCCTGGCTTCCTGTGCTGGAAGAGCTTGGAGGAGCACAAACCACAGTCTCACTGCAGGGTCTGACCTGAGGCTCCAGTACAGCTCTGCCTTAAATCACTGCTGTATTAACAATTAACAAAAAATATGATTTTTTTTTATTTCATAATTTTGTTGCTTTTTCAAATTTGAAACTGACTCCTGCTCTGTGGCTCCTGCTGCTGCAGCTATTATGGTGAAGCTGTAACACAAGAACTCTGCTATATTGAACAGGAGAGTTTAAATACAGCACAACTGCTAATACTACTACTGCTACCACAACTGCTGCTGCCACTGATACTACTGCTACTACTAATATTTTACTGCTGCTCCTACTGCTGCTCCTACTACCTATAATAATAAAGAAGAGGATGTGAGTTGTGCCCTCACACTGTTCAGACTGGTGGTGTATCAGTGTATCAGTATCAGTTCAGCTCCACTGTGCTGTTAGAGAGTCTCAGTCATGCAGTTGGCTCCACACAGAGAGACACTGGGGCCACAGCTGGAGGGGTTGGAACATCTCTGTGGACTGGAGCTGCGCAGAGACAGACACGGGGTCTGAGGGACTCAACTGGAAGAGCTGCTGTCCACCAGGCTCAGTACAGAGGGGACAATCATTGCTGAGCTTTTCTTTCTTTTTCATTTAAATTATTGATCACAGTCACAGGACAGCCAGTTCTTATTCAGTCCACCTTGTCTCTGTATTCCTGTGCTGACCTGAGTGACCTCACTGCCACCTTGAGCACAGGCTCTCCTCACACTGCCCTTGACCATGACCAGAAGACATTACTGTCTGGAGACACAACAACTCTGTGAGTCACTGCAGGACACCAGTCATTGGACACTGCCTGACACAGACAGCAAGACAGGACCATATTCAGGACACCAGTCACTGGACAATGCCTGACACAGACAGCAAGACAGGACCATATTCAGGACACCAGTCACTGGACACTGCCTTACACAGACAGAAAGACAGGACCACGTTCTAGACACTTCCTGCTACAGACAGCAAGAATTACAGGACAATATATACATAATTGATTATCTTGATACTGATTTTCAATTATAATACTTGTCTAGAACTGCAAAGATTTTTTTTTGTTTAATATCTGATCTCTTCCTGCCCCTGTAGCACCTGCGGCCCTGCTGTCTGTATCTGTATCTGTGTTTCCTCCAGTGAGACAGGAGAGCTGCTCCTGTCTCTCCTCTCCTCCGCGCTGCTGGGAGTATCTTCAGGGAGAGGAAACAGTGATGTGTCTCTGATATATATGGAGAAGACTGAAAGGGCCCTGTGTGATTGGCGTCCCGCCTGTGTGAGAGGTTCCTGCTGTCAGTCTAAAAAGGCAGTGCTGTGTGTGATTGGCGGGGCGGGGGGCTGTGTTGTTACTGGGGGTCTGGGGTGCGGAGCAGCAGCTCAGTTGCCCTGTGGGCTCAGGGTTGAAGACAGGGGTCTCAGCTGCGCTCTGTCCTGATGACAATGGAGAGCTGCCTGTCCATCTTCTCTCTCGCTGTCCTGGTGCTGCACAGCTCAGCCAGTAAGTGACCAGTCTTCACCTGTCCAGACAGACAGACAACAACTGGAATTAAATTAAGTAAAGTTTTGATGGAAATGGAGCAATAAGTGGGTTGAACAATTTTAAATGTTTAATTTACATTCAGCTTTGTGGGTATTCATCAAAAATATTATAACTGTATTTTATCTTGGTCTGTAAGTAAGGAAATATAATTAGATGTGTCTAAATATAATTAGTTGCTTTTAATTTTTATTGGATTTTTTAAAAATATTCTTAAGATTTCTAAATATTATATAATAATAATGTTATAGATGGATACAGCAGAAGCTGGCCATTATCACCCTCTATTGATAATTTGTGAAAACATGGAGTGTATAAAATCTTTAAAAAGTTATTTAACTTACTCGTTACTGTAATAATAAACTTTATATATAAGTGACAATTTGAGTGATATGCTGTGACATGTGAAAAAGTCTTCATTTACTCAAAAACAAAAAAAGTGTGAGCAATAAAAAATGTTTCTAGAATAATATCATATTGTACAGGATGATTCAGAAATACCCTGGGTTGTTTATTGTTTTATTGTGTTCAATTCTGACTCCTCAGTATTGTATTATTACAGACTGGTGCATTAATAGAGATACACACGTTTTTAAATAGTGGATTATTACTGAGACTGATATTAAATTATTACAGACTGATGTATTAATAGATATACAGTAAATGTGTTATTACCACCTAAAGTGTTTATGCTAGAGAATTAAGACTGGAGTTTTAATGCTGCCATTATATCTTTGGTGTATTCAGACAGTCCAGGTTTCTATCAGTAAGCTGTGTGATATTCAGTTGCTGTGAAAACAAGTAGTACCTCTAGGTGTTATAAGAATATGTGTTCCAATATGATAGGAAGTTATGAATGTGAATTCTTCATTTTAAAGACATACAATTACATTTTGAAAATGTATTTTCAGTCATAGGACAATTACCTCTTGTGTTTTTATAGTGTGAAAATAAAATGTGTATACTGTATGTATTTGTATTTGTATACCTTGTTCATAAAGACCAGGCTTGCTTGTTTTCACATTGAAAAGCACAGGCTGGTAAAAGTTACATTCATTATTGGTTTATAAGCTATAAAATGAAAAATATTAACAAAATTGTGGAAATTCTTAGTATTGTAGGTGTATTATTATTAACTGGGGTCTCATCAGAAACTGAGGTGTAACATTAATAACATGAACAACTACAAGACATTGTAGCATTACAGGAAGAATTAAAAAATGGTAGTTGTGGTTTGTGTTTATACAGGATTTGCTATTATTTAACAGCTAAATAATTTAATTTGTGTTTTTAGGTTAGTTATCTAATGACAGGTTTTTTTGTAAATTGTGAAGTTTTAATAAGAATGCTTTAATGTTTTTGACTACATAATCTGAAATTATTATCAAATGCAATTATATAAGTATAAGTAATACAAATTAAATATTTAATTACATGTTATCATACAAATTAAATATTTAAAAATTAATTCGTAATCACAGGACTCAAGTTTAGATTTTTGAGCAGTTGCTCAGGACAACATCACAATAAATGTATCTGTGCCTATATGTTAAACCTGTTGAATTCAATTAAATTCAACTGTATTGTCATTAAACTTACACAGGTGCATAGTATAATGAAAAGTGTTTCTCATTAGTCACTCAATACAATAGACAATAGACAGTAACACAATAGCAAAAACAGTAACATGTAATAACATAACATAAATAACATGTAATCAAGTAATCAAAACTGTGCAAAATTCCACAAACAGAGAAAATATAACAGGACAAAAACTGTGCAAGGTAATTATTGAAAAAGTGCAAAAATAGTATGGTTAAAAATAGTATGGTTAATTAATAAATATTAAATATTATTATGACCGGTACAGTTTTACTGGGCTGTCTGGTATTTTTGAAAAATGTTGTTCTTTAATATAATTTAATCTGATGATCATGTGTTAAGTTTAGATGTTGGCAGGTAAAGGCTAGAAAATCATTGTCAACAATTCACATACAGACAATGGGAATATACACCTCACACACATTTCAGCACAACATGTGAAGTACCTGTCAGCCTCTGACTACTGTTGTGACCACAGGTCCCAGTAACACAGAAACACTGGTCCCAGGACTTGGAAGCCACAGAGTTAGTACAGTGTCCAGTATAGTGACCACAGTCTCCTGGAACCCAGGACCAGCCATCTGAGATTCTACAGTCATTACAGCCACTGACCACCGTAGTGACCACAGTATGCAGAAGCGCTTTTCTGTTTAATTTAAAACTCAGCTTTATGGATATTCCTTAAAATTATAATTGATTTTATTCTGGTGCTATAAATAAGGAAAAATAATAAACAATTTGCAGTATTAACAAGAATTTCACCTCTACAATTAATCATAATATTAATTCAGCTTATATGTTTTTTAAACTATTTTCTATTAATGCTGTATTAATAGTTTTATATGCAGTTATACACTATTACACACAACACAGACTAAGGATAATGTTTTTTAAGTACTAACATATAATTATTATAACTATTAATATAGTAGATATTTATCAACTTTATCAAAAATGTTGTACAACTTGACAATCCCTTATCTATTACCATAATAATAAAAAACAAAATATTGGTTGTAATTTGGGTCATGTGATAACACTTGTGGAAATTTTCCCATTTGCAAAAAAAAAAAGGAATACAAATGTTTTAACAATAATACAACGTCTTCAAAATATTTACCAGGGGTTGTTTATTTCATTGTGCTCAATTCTGCCCTCTCTAACAGGTATAATAACAGACTAGTGTATTAACGGAGATCAGTTGTTTTTAAACACTGTTGTATTGATTGGACTGATATTTTATTTTACACAATGATGAATTAATATGTTTTATTAAAGTAATTAACTGATGTGTTATTAAACACTGGAGTATTTTTAGACTAATATTTTAACTGAGATAAGTGTGTTATTAAATACTAGAGTATTATTGAGACTCCAGTATTATTACTATTGACACATTTTGTATTTACTGTATTATTAAAGTAACATTAATAATAATAACATTATAACATTATGGAAATGTTATTAAAAATAGAGCATTTTGAGAGAAGGTGACAATTTTAGTGCAAAGAACTATTACAGACAGGTGATCAGAGATAAAAGTATATTTAAGGCACGTTTCCGATTAACAAATAATATTAGTAACTATTGCAGGTGAATGTGCTAATACAAATAAGAGTACTGAAGGTAAATGTATTAAAATATGGTTGATCCATTGTTATTTTTGAGAATGATTACAGTAGTTTTAGATACTATGGTAATTATATTACAGAAGGATCTAACATTGTAACATGATTGAGGACAAGACATATAGTTGTGTTTATTTGTTATAACAGTCGCATTCAGGTGGTACAGTAGGTATTTGTATTGCAGCGTGTTGTAGTTTTCTGACCTGAATCCATACTGGGTGCTTTTAGACAACAGTGTCCAGTTTCAGTAACAACACAGGAGTCCTGAGGCAAATCTTGTAGTTTTTTCAACCTTAAACAAAAGTTTGGGATCTGTTCAGACTGGAGTCTATTATGTTGGAAGAAATGCGTATTTGACCCGGAAGTCCTTCATTTTGAAAAGATAAAGGTTTAATTCTTGTTCCATGTTTATTCTGCATTTGTCTGATACTTCACAGCTAAATGAATTGTTGTTTGTAAGTCTTAGATAACTAATGATAGGGATTATTTTTCTTACATCATGGAATTTTAAAAAAGAATGATTAATAAAAACAACCTGTGCACTGTGCTTTTAGAATATATTATTAAATGCAACTATAATTCCATCTGTGAATTATGGATTAAGATCTTGAAAGGTAAAAGCTAAAACACATTGTTCACATACAGATGCAGCCATTCAAAATGTGCGGTAAAAACTCGCGGTACAGTAACCTACCCACAAGCCACCGCGGGGCACCGGAGGGCACCGCAGGGCAAGTGATTGGCTGGCCAAAATGACCGACAGGGGCACTCGTGGTGCATTGGTTGGTAGTGCAAAGATTTAATCATTTAATGTCTTTACTGTGCACATTTTAATCCGCTTAGTTTTGAATATTTATATGGATTTTACCACTAGGGAAATTTTAGTAGCTGAGCATAAAAAGAAGAGGAGCATAACGCATCTGAAGGTCATAAACGATATTAATTTAGGAACATAACCATTACTGTATGTATGTAAACTGTACTGTGTATGGCTGGTCTTGGTACTTTAAAGAAAAAAATACACACCAGTATTCCATTTCTCCCTAAACATTGTAAGCTTCGAAGTCTTTAACTAACGTGATACCGGAGTCAACAAGCATACTTTTAGAATTTGATTAAAAGGGAATATAATATGGAATCGCGTATCTCAAGAATTTAATAACGGTATGATTATATCCGTGTACTGCGGCAGGGCTGTGTAGGGCTGTTTCGCCTGCCTGTTCATGCGAGCTGTCTTGTAGCCTATTGGTCTAGGTGCCTGACTACCAACTGGCAGGTTGTGTGTTTGAATCTAGCTGGTGCTGGACCTTTCAGTTTCATTTATTTATTTTTTAATCGCGTAACATAAACATATTACCGTATGCAAACTGTACTGTATACAATATGTATATGTATATTTAATGTCTTAACTGTGCCCATTTAAGTATTGAATATTCATATCTAATTTTAACACTGAAGGGAAATCTTAACATAAACATACAGTATATGGCTGGTCTCGGTACTTTAAAGAAAAAAATACACACACCAGTATTCCATTTCTCCCTAAACATTGTAAGCTTCGAATGAAACCACTAAATAAAGACATAAATATAGAAATCTTAAGATTTGTTTTATTTAATGTTGGTAGCAGGATGAACTGTCAGAGTGTATATTTTGTCGCAAAGTTGCTACAAGATGTTAACAGTGAAAAAGGTATTTAGAAATGAGTTATTTCAAGATGAAAAAGAAAACATACACGAAACATGGTTTCATTACGACCAGAATCGGTCTTGAGATATTTTTAACTTGATTTACAGTATTTGAGAGGTATGTCTTAACACCGATACTACAGTGCTTAAGTACTGCTCACGTATATGTTTCTAGGTTTATATTATGCATTTCATACGGTCAAATTACTTTTGAGCAACTAATAAGAAGCGCGAAACGGTATGCGTTTTAGTTTCGTTTTGTGCTGGAACCCGTGGATTGATTAGAGATATCAAGTACATACAAGTCATTTTTTAAATGTTGTAGTTCGTCTTGAAAAAATGTTACGAGTACATCATCTATCAATAATTACACAGGTTCTGTTTCCATATTGCGGATTTTGGTTAGGTACAGTATTATCAAACCCAGTGGCGCTGTGTGTTACTTTACTGAGTCCCATGTCACATGGTCTGTGATTGAAATCTGTAAAACCGGTTTAATTTGTCACAGCCAGCACTCTTCAGGTGTGAGGGTCTTCTGCTCAGAATGAAACGCTAAAATGTTTGTGTATATTCTAATGGTAGTGGGGGCAGGGTGTGTGGGAACAGGTTTGTTCTTCACACCTGAAACATTTTCTCTGAAAGGATTTTCTTCGCAGTTTAACCGATCTTGTTACAGCATGTTATAGTTTACTATTATTAACCATATTAATTTTAAGTGCTTAATGTAAAATCTTGTAAAAATATATTTTCATTGTTCAAATATACATTAAGTCTGACTATCATATAATAAGTTAAATACAAAACTAAAGAAAAAATAGGGTTAAATATAATTCAAAATATTTTGCTAACAATGTTAACTGTTTATGAATAATAAAATGTATTAACTAAGGAGTAGGATGGCACAGTTGTGAGTATGTTTTTTGTTTTGTTTCTTTTTCATAAATACAACAATAGTACCTGATGTCTCAGTGGCTTTCAAAATTAAATTATGCATGCAAACCTGTGAACTAGAAAGATAACTAAGATATCCATCCATTATATTCCATAATATCCATGAAATATATGGCGCTGAAATATGTGTGACGCAGTGGTGGCCTGACACGGTGAGGTGCACTGGCAGCTGTGTGGTGTGATGCAGTGGTGGCCTGGCACGGTGAGGTGCGCTGGCAGCTGTGTGGTGTGACGCAGTGGTGGCCTGGTACGGTGAGGTGCGCTGGCAGCTGTGTGGTGTGACGCAGTGGTGGCCTGATACGGTGAGGTGCTCTGGCACTGTGCTTTTAGAATATATTATTAAATGCAACTATCATTCAATCTGTGAATTATGGATTAAGATCTTGAAAGGTAAAAGCTAAAACACATTGTTCACATATATATCATGTTATCATAGTAAAAATCATATATGAATAAAAAGTAGTATTACAATGAATTGTAGTATATGATAGAAAAAAATATTTCACACTCCAAACTGAAGGTGATTGAAAATTTAATCAAAAAGAACAAATCTAGTTACTGTAAATGTGCCCTGGAAAAATAAGTATACACACCTCACGTACAGACTGGGCTGGGACTGACTCGCGTCAGCAGCAACATTCCCTCGAGCGCTCACCCTGTCATTCAGACTGGGTCAGGACGTCTTTCAATTAAACCTTCAGTCTTTCATTCAGGCTCCCAGTCACACTAATCACCTCTTTATTTGAAACTGTTCAGAACTCCAAATCTCCATCATTAGAGCTAAACTTTGTGAACCTAGCGATCGCATTCCTCTCATAGTCAAGTTTATCACTCGGTTATTTTAATTTCTCACTACTCCTGCTCTTCGATCCTGAAATATTTTCTCTGTTTTAATTCTTTCCTTTTCCTCGCTGACTCTCCAGCCTTTCTTTTCTTTATTTCAGCTGGGAGACGGGTGTCCCTCTTTATTGTTTCTTTCTGCTCACCTTTTTCATTCAGCCCAGCAGCCTGCATTCGATCTGATATTCCCTGATCATTCAACCTCTGAAAGAGCTCAAAGTCCATCGCCTGGGTTTCAATTATATCTCCAGCTGCAGATTTTCCAACTTTCTGCAGCATTACACTTCACAGATTTCAGCACAAGTTGTGAAGCATCCATCTATTAAGAAAATAAGATTCTGTTTTGGATTTTATAACTTATTTTCAAAGTAGACTGTTGAAAAGACTTATTAGTGTTTAAATCTCTTACTTGATACAGACATGCGGTCAATGCCCACTGCTAAGTACTTGTGGGGCCTGAGACCCAGATACACCAGATACACCAAACCTGGTTTCAGTCATTCAGCCTTCTGACACCACAGCCACTGTCCATTGTACTGACCACAGCTTCCAGAAACACAGGAGCACAGTCATTACAGCCACTGTCCACTATACTGACCACAGCTCCTAGAAACATAGGAACACACTCATTACAGCCACTGACCACTTTACTGACCACAGCTTCTAGAAACACAGGAACACACTCATTACAGCCACTGACCACTCTACTGACCACAGCTTCCTGAAACACAGGAAGACCATCATTTCAGCCAACTGACCACTTCCAGAAACACAGGAGCACAATCATTACAGCCACTGTACTGACCACAGCTTCCAGAAACACAGGAATGCAGTCATTACAGCCACTGTCCACTGTACTGACCACAACTCCCAGAAACACAGGAACACAGTCATTACAGGCACTGTCCACTGTACTGACCACAGCTTCCAGAAACACAGGAGCACAGTCATTACAGCCACTGTCCATTGTACTGACCACAGCTTCCAGAAACACAGGAACACACTCATTAAAGCCACTGTCCATTGTACTGACCACAGCTTCCAGAAACACAGGAGCACAGTCATTACAGCCATTGTCCACTCTACTGACCACAGCTTCCAGAAACACAGGAATGCAGTCATTACAGCCACTGTCCATTGTACTGACCACAGCTTCCAGAAACACAGGAACACACTCATTAAAGCCACTGTCCATTGTACTGACCACAGCTTCCAGAAACACAGGAGCACAGTCATTACAGCCATTGTCCACTCTACTGACCACAGCTTCCAGAAACACAGGAATGCAGTCATTACAGCCACTGTCCATTGTACTGACCACAGCTTCCAGAAACACAGGAGCACAGTCATTACAGCCACTGTCCATTGTACTGACCACAGCTTCCAGAAACACAGGAGCACAGTCATTACAGCAACTGACCACTATACTGACCACAGCTTCCAGAAACACAGGAATGCAGTCATTACAGCCACTGTCCACTGTACTGACCACAACTCCCAGAAACACAGGAACACACTCATTACAGCCACTGTCCATTGTACTGACCACAGCTTCCAGAAACACAGGAGGACCATCATTACAGCCACTGACCACTCTACTGACCACAGCTTCCAGAAACACATGAGCACAGTCTTTACAGCCACTGTCCACTGTAGTAACCACAGCAGAACAGCCCTCTGCAGTCACACAGTGATATGGACAGAGAGATATATAACAGGAGCTGGACACAGGTGTGTGGAGGGAGAGGTAAGATGGCTGCTGGTGGACTTCCTGTCACTCCACTGTCTCTTGTTCCCCATGGGAGGGACTAGCAATCCAATCAAACAGGTAAAACAAAATAACAATTCCAGATGTGCTTCTAAAATGTCTTAGTATAAAAATATCCTGTAGACATGGTGATAAGTGTTGTTTCTCTCTCTCTGCAGGCAGTGCTGATGTGAGGCTGGTGAATGGTGTCAGTCCCTGTGAGGGGACAGTGGAGGTGTATCATGGTGGAGAGTGGGGGACAGTTTATGACAGTCGCTGGGATCTGGAAGATGCTGCAGTGGTGTGCAGACAGCTGGGCTGTGGATCTGCTGTATCAGCACCAGGAGGAGCTCACTTCGGACCAGGGTCTGGATCAGTCCTGCTGAGCTGGGTAGAGTGCAGCGGGTCTGAGTCTGCGCTGAGGGACTGTGGAAAAACTGAAGTGAAAGACTGGGGCTTGAGTCATGACTCTGATGCTGGAGTGAGGTGTTCAGGTAAGAGACAGAGACTCTCTCCAGTCTCCAGCTTGAGGACAATGAAAACTCCTCCACTGATCTAGAGTCCATCATCATGATCCATTTAATTAAAACTAAATAAATTAAAATCTAGTATTGATAATATGATGATAATAATAATTAAAAGCAATATACGTTATAAACATATTATATTAAATGTATATATTAATTTAAGTGTGTCTTGTTTCTGTGTTTCCTCTGTGTTTATGTAGCAGGACAACAGGAAGTGTCTTCCTGTAGCTCATCCTCTCTCTCCAGGCACTTCAGTGTTGTTCAGTGTTGTTCAGTTTAAACAGGCAGGCTGTGCTCAGTGAGTCTGTATCTACTTCACTGCGCCTTTACTGTTTTAGCACTGGTGAAGTGACAATCTACTGTGGTTCCACTGTGCTGTTGGGTGAAATGCCTTTTCATTTTCAGGTGTTTTAATGGTATTTTGGTGTCAGTGTCAGTGGATCTGGTCAGTCTCAGGTGTGTTTAAATGGTATGTTGGTGTCAGTGTCAGTGGATCTGGTCAGTCTCAGGTGTGTTTTAATGGTATGTTGGTGTCAGTGTCAGTGGATCTGGTCAGTCTCAGGTGTGTTTAAATGGTATGTTGGTGTCAGTGTCAGTGGATCTGGTCAGTCTCAGGTGTGTTTTAATGGTATGTTGGTGCCAGTGTCAGTGGATCTGGTCAGTCTCAGGTGTGTTTAAATGGTATGTTGGTGCCAGTGTCAGTGGATCTGGACAGTCTCAGGTGTGTTTTAATGGTATGTTGGAGTTCAGTGCTGTAGTGGAGTTCAGCTGCACTACCAGCTGTCCAAGGGGCTGATCCTTGGTGGTGGAGTGACTCTCGGTCTGATTCTGATGAGCCCAGAATTTAATAATTTAATGTCAGATAAGCTCCTAATGCAGCTTTGGATATAAATAGAAAAGAAAAAGAACAGTTCTGTTGGCTCATTCATGTAATTTAATTATTTCACATTTGCTATTTCAAACTGGACCTCTAACGTCTTAACTGCTCTGCCATATTTTGACTTCTTTAAGGCACTGATGGTCATGTATTTTCTTGTGATGCACTGTAGCCAGGAGCTGACTCTAGACCCAGGTGTGTGTAATTAGTGCTGAACTCCATGAGAGTGTGTCATTCTCAGAGATCTGCTTTCATGTGGAGAAGCACAACCCTGGATGTGTCCAGAGTGTCTGTCAGTGCCCAGGTCAGACAGTCCTGCTCCAGCAGTGCAAGGCTGTGACAGTCCTGGTCTTGTCCAGAGTGTCTGTCAATGCCCAGGTCTGACTGTCCTGTTCCAGCAGTGTCAGGCTGTGACAGTCCTGGTCTTGTCCAGAGTGTGTGTCAGTGTCCAGGTCAGACAGTCCTGCTCCAGCAGTGCAAGGCTGTGACAGTCCTGGTCTTGTCCAGAGTGTCTGTCAATGCCCAGGTCTGACTGTCCTGTTCCAGCAGTGTCAGGCTGTGACAGTCCTGGTCTTGTCCGGAGTGTCTGTCAGTGCCCAGGTCAGACAGTCCTGCTCTAGTAATGCCAGGCTGTGACAGTGCTGGTCTTGTCCAGAGTGTGTGTCAGTGTTCAGGTCAGACAGTCCTGTTTCAGCAGCACCAGGCTATAGGGAATCTTTTCTTTGAGTCTACGACATGTTGTTCTGCTTCTGTGAATTTGGTGATAAGGATCAGTTTTTCCTTCTGTATTTATTAATTCTACAGCCCTAGATACACTTGGAACCATGAATTGGAAGAAGCAGTTAGAAAATGGATGGATGGATTTGTGATCAGTTTCTATTTTTACATATTCTACAGTTGAATGTGTTCCACAGGTGGCATCTTCAGCACTGTGGTTATTGCTATGAACATGTGGAACAGCTGGAATGATGCTGATAGTTTGATTTGTAGTATTCCACAAACTGATAAATTTAGTGTCTCTGATTTTTGTATCTTGTATTTGCCCCAGTGTACAGATAATAATGCACTGAACACCTTCTTTAGAGGCAAATGCTAGAGCACAGAGGTGGAGATTGATGATTTAGAGTCTTAACATTCATCTACAATTATTAGATGTACATGTATCTACATTATTTCCAGAGGAAAGGAATCAATTTTACAATCTGTAAAAAAGTTCAGCCCCAAAATATTTTATGGTTAAACTTTTTGAAGTTGACCTTTCAGATTTTTTTCCGACTCTCCTCTCTTTCATTTAATTTTTGTTTATGTCCTATTATCTACTTTTTTATCTATATCTATCCTATTATCTATATTCTTATTGAAAGCACTCTGTATTATTGTACAATTGATTGTAATAGTGTATGTATTTCTAAAATGTATGCCTAATTATAGGTGTAAATATATTTATGAATGAAACAATAGGAAGTCAAGATTTAAATTGAGAATCTATGATATCTGTTTTTCACATGAAGTTAATTTATTTTCATAGGGTAGTAAGTTTAATTTTCACAGACACCAGGTTCAGCGACAGTGAGCAATGAGCTGCACTATGAGAGATTACCTGCTCAGACTGACAGCCCGTAGTTCTCTATTGCAGGTTTTGTGAGGCTGGTGAATGGACACAGTCTCTGCTCTGGGAGAGTGGAGGTGAATCTCAAGAACAACTGGACCTCAGTGTGCGACTCTGACTTTGACTGGCAGGATGCAGAGGTTGTCTGTCGGGAGCTGGACTGTGGGGCTCCTTCAGTGATACACAAAAGGGCTCATTTCGGACAGGGCCAGGGTCCACTCAGGTCAGAGCAGTTCCAGTGTAAAGGACAAGAGTCCAAGCTAAAGTACTGCCCCACTGCAGCCAGGCCAGAGCACAGCTGCTCCCAGAGCAGAGCTGTGGGTCTGACTTGTACAGGTAAGATTGTCACACTGTTTTCACTCATGGAAACAATCGTTATAGAGTCGTAAATTATACATATTGTGATTGGGTGATCTCCTGAGGAGTGTCGAGTGGGGTCCCAAGCACACACCTCACACACCAGACTTAATTTAAACCAGTGATTTATTAGCTGGAACTTACAGTATATGACCTGGACCTGGCACAGTAGACATAGGAGTTGTTTTTGAGGATGTCGGTTGGCTGTGTTGCTGTTCCGATCGGCACCTGGTGTGGAACTGCTAGGGGAAGAAAATAACACAGGTGGTTCAGTGTAAGAACTGAGGGGATGGTGCTTTCTGCCTGAGCTGTCTTGTGAAACGTGTATCTACAGCCTGTGCAATGGCGAAAACTGCCCTTCAGCCTTGAGGCTGGGAAAACGAATCAGCCTTGGCTGTGCCAAAGCCTGTTTTAATAGCAGCAGCCTACCCTTCAGCCCACTCAGACTGTGTGGGAAAAAAGTACAGTTAGCAGGTAGTAGGTAGATTTTTCAATTGTAACAAAGCTCCTCACCAATGAAGCTAGGAAAAGTAAGGTAAACAGCCAGTGTGATGGCAAGGACTGTTACAGAAATATCAACGCTATTCTTCAGGCCTAAGACTGGAATTGTAGAGATAAAAATATAAGTGAAAACCTTCATCTTGGGGACGGTTTATTAATACTTTATTTCAATATGTGCCAGGATGAGGCAATTATTGGGGAATTTTTCTGTCTTCTCCAAGTCCTTCCTGGTTTTATGTGACCTAGAGCAGGGTGCTAATTTTCTCCTATGAGCTGCACATCGTTATCTTACGTATGGGGAAAACTTGGAAAAATCATTCCCCAGGGAAAGTAGCACCCTTTGAGGAAACAATCACTTATGGCATCACAATATCTGTTCTTATTCTATGCCTGCTATTGGTTTCTCAGTCACTATGTGCTGAATCTTATAGTTTTTTTCACTGTATTGGTACTTTAATTTGTTGTATTTCTTGTAGCCTGCTGTGGTGTCATGCTGGTGAAGTTCTCTCCTATCTGCAGGATACACAGGGTTCAGGCTGGCGAACGGCTCTGACTCCTGCTCTGGCCGAGTGGAGTTACAGTGGCTCTTCAAGGACTGGGGGACAGTGTGTGACCTGTACTGGGACCTGAGAGATGCCAGGGCTCTCTGCCAGCAGCTGGGCTGTGGAGAGGCTGTAGCAGCACCAGGACAGGCCTGGTTTGGACAGGGCAGTGGACCAGTATGGGCTGATGTGTTTGAGTGCCAGGGCAATGAGAACCGTCTCTCACACTGTGCTGTCTCTTCATGGGGGAGAGCAGGGTGCTCTCATGGACAGGACGCAGGAGTCATCTGCTCTGGTGAGAATCATGTATTTAAAACACAGTGACACTCCCTCTGCTTACACACAGAAGCACACTGTTTTCATGATTGAATATCTGCTCTGTTACACACTGCCAGTTATGTAAGAGATGCAAAGATGAAAACACATATTCCTTAAAACGTGAGTGTGTTTTTAACATGTCATATCTATCTCAAATATTCCCTCAAGGTGTTATTAGGTTATTATTTTCTTTCTGATGGATAGATGCACAAATACACTGAGGACTAAAGCTCAGTTTTATATTTATGTTGATATCAATGCTCTAAAAGATTAAAGAAAGTTCTGTACCTCAGTATCTGTTAAGGATTCGGTAGAGGGACCGAAACCAGCGAGTGAACCCACTTGCGAGAGCTGACAAAGCCTAGCCGTGATCCAAAAGCAAGCCGTAGTCGAAGGAGTGAGCCAAGAGTCCAGGGGAAGCCAGAGATCCAAAGGGAACGAGTTACCGAAGCCGAAGCGTGATCCGAAATCGTAGACAGTAGAGCAATCCGATAGTCCAGGGGTAGCCAGTGGCCCGAAACAGAGCGTAAGTAACGGAGCCAAGCCATGATCCGAAAAGCCGTAGTCAAAAGGGAAAAAAACGTAAACCGAAAGCCAAGACGAACACAAGGTAGAAGTAGGAGTAGCGCAACCAGGAAGCTCGAAAGGAAAACCAATACTGAGCAAAGAGGTAGGGAAAGACAGGTGTTTAAGTAGGATGAGACGGGGGTGTGGTGGTGAAATAGTAAAACTGATAGGTAAACAGATGGATAGGGGCTACGCCTACTTCTGCCTCATCCGTTGCCGGGACAGATCGTAACAGTATCCTGTAATTAACATCTGACCTGCTTAATTAGTTTAATTAATAGAGCCCAATTAAACAGGAGCCTGAAAAGAAAGTGAGTCTCAGAAAGTCAAAGTTTACAGATGTTATGTGCAGTTGAGCCCCACACACAGCTGACATTCCACTGGTGAAACATCGCTCCCGTGGACAGAAATGAGCTCTTTTCTTCTCTTTTACAGACTCAAATATGACCAGAGATTCACCTGGAGCAGGTAAAGAGAGAATGAGGACTTTCTTAATCACATCAGTGCTGTTTTATTTGTAGTTTCATTTCTGGTGTTAAATTGCTCCTCTCACACAAGGTTAACAGTCTGATTTCTCTCCCTCTGTTTGTTTCACAGACTTCCTTTCTTCAGCTCTTCCCTCTTCCAAAACACCAGGTATGAATTAGCCCCTGTTCTGTATCTCCAGGGCTCTCAGTGTGTGCTGATGTCTCTGTTGCTCAGTGGAATCCCAGATCAGTCGGTGAGGCAACAGCTGTGTGTGTGCAGTTTTTTCTGTGTCACAAACACACTCGGGTCTTTGGGATCTACAGCAAACACATCTATCTGAATACTGCAATTTGACACTGGTGGAGCTATTGTCTCTATGCCCAACAGTGGGTCAGAAAAAATAACTTATCTGGTATACTGTTTATGAACAATGTGGAATATGTTAAACTTACTGTATATATTAAATATATATATATAATATTATATATATATACTGCTTATGAACAATTTGTTACAGTAAGTGTATATATTAAATTAATCAAAAGTCAAGAAACACTGTACTTGAACTGTATCTTCTGTGCCTAGTGGGCCAACTTGTAACAGGAGGTCATGGTGATCTCTTAGAACTCCTGATCTCTGACCCCTGACCTCTAATTTTCTGGTCCTAGATCAGCTATCCCTTAGGCTGGTTGGGAGAGGAGATGATTGTGCTGGGAGGCTGGAGGTTTATCACAATGGCTCCTGGGGGACAGTCTGCGATGACTCCTGGGACCTGGCAGACTCTCAGGTGGTGTGCAGGCAGCTCCAGTGTGGGCCGGCCCTCAGTGCCCCAGTGCCGGCCTCCTTTAGCCAGGGAACTGGTCCCATCTGGCTGGACGAGGTGGGCTGTCTGGGGAATGAGTCGTCCCTCGGGGAGTGTCCCTCAGCATGGTGGGGACAGCACGACTGTGGACACAAGGAGGATGTGAGAATCCTGTGTTCAGGTAGGGGAGATAATTAAAATTACAATGATTCAGATAATTTAATCCCACATTGTGGATATGGCTTGCATCTAGAGTGCCTAGATATGTTTGACTTGTGAGGATGTGAGAATCTTGTGTTCAGTAAGTTAGTTAAGTAAAATAATCCATATTCTTAAATTCCACGTTGTGGATATGGTTTGCATCTGGAGTGCTTAAATACATCTTGTTGAGGAAAAGACTGAGCTGGATGCAGAATTAATTTTAAAATAAATATTGATATTTATGATACAGTTGTGAATGCACATATTCACATCCCAGCAAAAATAAATAAAGAGAGAAAGAAACTCAAGATAAATTCTACTTTCATGCCTCAGTCTCTTAGTTGTGCTGCTGCTGAATAGCCAAGCTGATCAGAATTACATTTTGGGTCAGAACCTGATCATGTAATAGGATTTTAAAGCTCTGTGTGATGCACTGTCCAGGTTCTGAATGAACAGAACCACACAGTCACCTTCATGTCAACTGTGCTATTGTACAGCTGTCCTTGTTTCATTACGTGAGTCAGTTATAACTGGATTAGTACGGGAAATGAGACTGGTTGCTGTTCACATTGTTTGCTGGTTGTTTCTTACCAGTTCAGATTGAAACGTTGGGCTGTCTTGCCAGGGTTTGTTTCCTTTGACTTTCCCTGCTGTCTTGACAGATCACACTCTCCTGAGACTGTCTGCAGGCTGTTCAGGACAGGCAGAGGTTTACTACAATGGCACCTGGGGCAGCATCTGTGCCAACAGCATGACAGACTTCACAGTTGCAGTGATCTGTAAACAGCTGGGCTGTGGAGACAAGGGCACCATAAGTGAGATAAACTCCAGGCTGAGCCCTGATCCCAGATGGCTGGACTTTGTCTCCTGTCACAAACACGACTCCACCCTGTGGCAGTGTCCCTCCTTCCCCTGGGGTCAGAATGACTGCACAGACCGAGAAGTGGCTAACATCACCTGCTCAGGTACAGAGGGAAGAGTAATGCTCTGTAAATTAGTGTTTTGCCATATTTAGAACAGACAAAAGCTTTAAACTGAATTCTTAGTATATATATCCAAACATGTATAAAATTAAATAATTATTATTAATCTTTGAAGGTCCTAGAAAAGAAGCTGACAGAAGCACTCCAGCCCCTCAGGAAGAGCAGCCTCAACAGCACTGCCCAGGTGAGTTCAGTGTGTAAAACAGTCAGAGACACTGCAGCCCTGAGCTGAGGAACAGTAACCATACAGCTCTCTTCTAGAGCCACTCAATACCTCACTAACCTCTACTACAGTCACTGAGCTGAAGACACTCAGTAACCTCTCTGCTCTCGTCTACAGTCACAGATCTAATGACACTCGTTAACCTTTCTGTTGGCTTTCAGTCCCACTGGCTCTGCGCCTGGCTGGAGGCACTAACTGCTCTGGCCGGGTGGAGCTGCGGTACGAGGGCTCCTGGGGGACAGTCTGTGACGACTCCTGGGGCCTGCAGGATGCCCAGCTGGTCTGCAGACAGCTAGGCTGTGGGGACGCAGTGAGTGCAGCAATAGAGGCCTCATTCGGACCAGGAAACGGCGCCATCTGGCTGGACGAGGTGAACTGCACAGGCAGTGAACTTCACCTGTGGGACTGCTGTCACTCTGGACTGAATCAGAGCGACTGTCGACACAAGGAGGATGCAGGGGTTACCTGTACAGGTGAGGAGAGTCTTAGAACTGTAGATGAACAAGGTAGCAGATCAATGGAGAAGTTAGACTGATGTTACCCATACTCTATCACTGCTTAATATCTAACTGAACCAACTAAGATCATCAGTCACAAGATTGGGATGTTTTGTAGCCCTGTGTATGTGAACAGTACTAGGCTTTAATTCCGAACAAGACACCATTCATCCAGAAATCCTAGATTTGACCTCAAGGAACAAATGTAAAGATTTTCTTTTTAAGACCACTGTGGATTCAACCTGCTGTAAAACCAAAGGCAAAATAATGACAGTTCTCCTATCTCTTTTACAGGTTTGTCAGAGACAACAGCCAGTCCAGCAACAGCTACAGGTGAACAGAAATCTTCCTTGTCATTGATAACTCCTGTCTTTCTGTCTCTTCAGATTCCCAGTGTAGCTATAGTGTCTCCTCTCCTCCTTAAGTGTGAAGATCAGTGTCTCTTCAGATTCCCAGTGTAGATCTTGTGCTAGTGTCCTCTCTTTCCTCACTGATTTTGTGACAGTCCTGATGGGTTAGATTGGGAATCCTTAACTATTCTTCATTGATCTTGGGTTTACCCTGAAGCCATGATAGCCACATATCAGAACAGGAGGAGAACAGGACATGTGTCGAAGTGTATATGAGCCCAAGAGCACCTCTCCTGATCCCTGTTCATCCATTGTCTCCCCCTCTCTAAGGCAGAACCAGGACAACACCCCAGACACAGCCACTGGGAGGCCTGTCTGCCTCGCCCCTGGTCCTCCTGCTGCTGGGGGCTCTGCTCTTCGTGGTGCTGGCCCTGTTAGTGGGGCAGCTGATCCAGAACAGGAATCTGAAGAAAGGTAGGGAGGGAACTCTCCATCCACATAGTGACCTCTAGTGGTCAGTTCTGTCACTCACATGGAACTTATATTTACATAATTACCTTGAGGAATAAACCTGGTAGAGAAAACCATTTAAAGTTTAAAAAAGATTATCAACAATTACAGATGGAGATATCAGGAAATTTGCAAATCCAGAAGCATAACATTTATGTGCTGTAATGTCCAAAGAAGGTTTAGTAGTCAATGTTTGATCTTGTACTCCTCTCCCTGCATGTTAACCCTGAGTGTCTGTTTTCTCACACAGCCCTATCTAAGGGAGCACACCTATCATGATGCCGTTTACGAGGAAATAGAGTACAAACTGGCCAGAGAGGGAACCTACAGCGCCCCCAGGAGAGGTGAGTGGAGAGAGTCTTCAGGAGTGATTAGTCTCCATCTTCTGAGGAAAATCTGAGGACTTAACACTTGTAGAAAATCTCACCATACTGGTTTTAAATCTGTAGAGTTTTCTTTCTCAACTGCTGTCAAAGTAAGTGAAGAAAAGCATCATAAACTCTGTGTTTCTGTTGACAACCTGGCTTCTCTCTCAGTAAGAGACACACAGTGCTGACTGACTGTAGGATGGTTTTTTCTCAACTGGTGTCAAAGTAACTGACACCACAGTTCACAGTTCCTGATCTGCCTTATACACACAAACTCTGAGATACTGTTCACACCCTGGCTTCTTCCACAGCCAGTGGAAGACAATGAGTCTGCTGTCTGACTGCAGGTATTAGTGATCTGTCCTCCTGTTCACAGGGAGATTCCTCTCTGACGAGCTGCCCTCTGGATACGATGATATGGAGGACAGTGAGGGAGACCTAGTACCAGGTGAGGAGAGGTGGAGTCAGGGGGCTCAGTGTGGGAGTGAGGAGGTCTTCAGTCCAGTACTCACTCTCACCTCAAACCAGGCTGACATTTAGAGAACTTATGTAGAAAATCCTGAATTATATAAATATAACCACATGTGTTTGATACTTTATAAAGTCTGTTTTTCAGTGGTGCCTCACACTAGCCTTATCTCAGCAAATCATAGATGCTGAGCAAAACTAGACCTGGTCAATACTGGGGTGGTAAACAGGGTGCTGCTCTCATTGGTTTTGATAGAAAAGGAGACTGCGGAACAGCATGCTGTAAAAACTGCCTTTCAGATCAGATAAATCAGCGACCCTAGAGTTTTGGCTTAACTATACACCACAAAACATTTAAAATCACACTTTCCAATTACTTTGCAGCTCTATGGTCAAAGTAA
Organism: Lepisosteus oculatus; assembly: GCF_040954835.1. NCBI lineage: Eukaryota > Metazoa > Chordata > Actinopteri > Semionotiformes > Lepisosteidae > Lepisosteus > Lepisosteus oculatus. The sequence continues at coordinate 29,882,288 of NC_090709.1, forward strand.
GTCTGAGTCCAGAAGTGTAAATTCTCTGTCTCTCTGTGTGGTTCAGGAGACTCGATAACCTCTCTGAAAGAAGAGATCCCAGAGTACTATGATGATGCTGTAACTGTACCTCAGAGTCCAGATGCCTTGTCAGGTGGGTTATTTCAGTCCAATCACATGGGGAAACTCTGCACCAATCCCACAGAGTCTGAATCTCTCTACTCTTTCTTGGATCTCAGCCTCTGAATACGGAGTCTGAACTACTCTGCACCAGTTACATGAATCTGACTCTCTCTCTGTGATCTCAGCCCTGCACACTCAGTCTGGGTCACTGCTGCCGGTGTCCGGCTCCTCTTCAGTATCTCATAGGGTTCACATCACCACCCTCACTGTCCAAATACAGCCCAACTTTCTCTGCCCTGTTTTCCTTCAACATCTAGGAATTGTTTTACATTTATTACAGTTGTGAATAGGACTGGAAATCAGGTTCCCCCTGATCTCCTGTATTTAGAGCCTGGAGTTTTAGATCCTGTGTGATGTTCAGTTAATCAGTGTGTTCTGATGAGCTCCAGCAGTCCTGTCCTCTAGATAACTCAGTGTGCTGATGTGTGACAGTGATGCTGTGCTCTGTGTGCTTTAGGAAAGCTGATGTCCTCTGTGAAAGAAGATGATGCCATCACTGTGCCCCAGAGTCCAGACACTGTGTCAGGTGAGTTATTATAAATAAGACTAAGGAGTACCCCCTGTACCAGCCCACAGTAGCCTTTGTCATTAGAAATTAGTCTCAACCTAATTTCATATCTGCAAATAAACACTACCTAGAAGAGAAAAGGTCTCTGACAGGCCAGTCTGTGTCAGAATGACAGAGCCATTCCTGACCTGCTCTTCTGTTCACAGGGAGACTCCTCTCTGATGACACACCCTCTGGGTACAGTGATGTGTTCAGCAGTGAGGAAGACCCCACTTCAGGTAAAAGGGGCTACAGCCAGGGGGCTCGGTGTGGGTTAGGTAGTTCAGGGATGGGAAAGATAACCTCCAGTAATCCATCTCTGTTGCACTGTCATCCAAGACAGGGGGGAATCAGGCATTTTGCAGTAGCGGTAGCTTCACTCTATCATGTCCTACAAGGATCAATAACAGCCAATAAAGGCTGAGTGACCTGAATTGTACAAAGTTAGATCACAAAGATCACAGTGTCACTGAAACCCACCTACTGACACACCTAGCCAATCAGGTTTAAATTGATTTAAATTGATCAGCAGCTGATTAATGATGAGGGAATGAGGTCTGGGCAGAACAAAGCTTTAGATTCCCCAAGACCAGGAATTCTGTTCTCTGACTGCAGAGAGAATTACTAGGCTCAGAAATTACTAGGTCTTCCTCACTGTGGTTTTAGAGCATTGATACTTCATAAGTATAAGTGAATTCTACACTGAATCATCAATTCTTCCAAAAAGATACAATTTAATTAAAAAAAACTATTAAACGCTTTTGAGTACAATATTGTAACATCTATTCTGTATACTATAACTGTTAGCCCACTAATAGCCATTGATATCAAAGCAAAGTACTTCTCAGATACAGTATGTTCTATTATGCTTATTGTTTGTTATGCAAATTATGATTATATCAATAAATTGTATATTGTCTGGTTAGAATACATGTGTGAGACTATATATTATTATGTTTGATTAGTTCCTAAAAGTCTACAAGTACTCTCAAAATATACTGCTATAATTTCTGATTGTTACAGAAAATTAAAATCCCCATTCACTACACTATTGTGACTATGTAAGTGTTTTAAAAAATCTAGGTACACCTGGGTAATGTCATCAATTCCAATTCCAATTACAGTACATGGCTAGGGGCTGCAAAGCAAGGAGATGTTTGCTGAGATGCTGAGGTGTGAGATTCAGAGATCAAAGCAACCATAAAGTTCTGGGTAAATGATTGTCAATCAACTGTCCAGGAACGATAGAAGGCGAGAGCTACTTCTTGCTTCTACTACTTGTTCAGATCAACTGGAAAGATCAGACTGGAGTTTAGTCTTTGACCCTCATAAAGAGAGCTTGCCTTTCTGTTGTTTTTAGAAACTTTTATTTCTTTTTTAGAGAATCCCTTAGTTAAAGAGTGCCTCTCCTGGCTAGTGGGAGCATCTTTAGAACAGGGAGATAGGTTCCCATTCATGTTGTAACAATTGGGTTCACAAATAGAGATTTTACTGTAGGTTGTAATGTCTTAGGTTTAGAAGGTTTGGTTTCTCTTTCTTTTATATAGGTGTTCTGTAAAAGCTGAATACTTGGTAGCAGTTTGAGGATTTTCTGGGTGGTTAGGATGTAGGTGTCTAAAACACCTTGTTAGCAAATTTGTAATTGGGTGCTGTATATTTATGTTGTGTGTAATTTCGTGTGTGTAGTGTTGTTAATAACAAATATTTAACTAATTGTACTTTTTTCAATAAAGCTGTTCCAAAGAACAAATCTCTTATGTGCCTTTAACTATACCAAATGCTTGGGTATATTGTTGGCAAAATCTTTAAAAGTTGGGGGTTATGATTAATTTATTTTTTAATGTATGTACTCAGTCATTTTTGATATTCACAATTTTCATAATCCTAATATGTAACAATATTATTTCAATAACTGGCTCATTTGACAAATCATGACAAGTCTGTCTCTCTGTCAGGTGTCCTCCAGCCTGTCCCTGGAGTGGACAGGGTCATGCCCACACTGCCCTCTGAAGAAGGAGCCCCTGCCCCTGATAGGACTGACTACGATGATGTTGGGGATGACTCTCAGGGAGAGGATGGGCGCTGTGAGACTGACAGAGCTGTCTGGGAGAACCTCCTCCAGCAGGTCTAGACACAAAAGAGCTTCACCAACAGAGTCACACAGTCTTACAACAGTTCTGAGCACTGAGACTGTCTGTGACCTGAGTCCACTTCACTCCATTGCTTCCACACTGACACTCTCTGTCACCTGAGAGCTCTGACCAGTGAGTCACTGTCCTCATTGACTTTGTCTACAGGACCTGCAGTTTGTGTTTTAAAACAGGGAGACCTTAAAGTTCCCTATTCCACTCAGTCTTTTTTCTTGTACAATATGTTCCTGAAATAAAACTATTAATTGATATAGAATTCTGAATGTAAGATTTCTGATGTGCAGAAATGTATAGACATTTTCTTAACGTTTCCTTTTTAAAAATAAACTTTTTAAAACCATTTTGTCATTCATTTGTAATTTCTTAATTTTGTACAATTAAAGACTTTTAATTAAATATATAAGGAACCTTTGGCCACTCACAATGATAAAATCAACCCCAGAAGGAGAGAATGCCTAAATGTTTGTGATCAATTCATAAGTATGACTTAATCCACACAAGGAGCAAAAGGCACTGTTGACAGAGCCAGATACAACACTACCAAAGAGACAACCTGGCTGTTATTTACATTCCCTTCAAATCAAAAGGTTAAGATAGATAGATACTTTATTGATCCCATGAGAAGAAATTGAATATCTATCTAAGACTCCTTGTCCTGCCTTCAGGAGCTGCTCAATTTAAAATGCAGCATCCCACAGCACTGGAGACACCCCAATATTCACTTTATACTGCACCTCAAACCATAGGTATTTTATAGCACCCAGATTGACCAGTACAGAGCACTAGATACAGTAAAACATCTTCATATTTGAAAGAAATGTGAGTGTTTTGCACATTTCAAGCTACAACAAGTAAACATTTGAGGACCTAAGTCAATATCACCTGGAATGATCAATAATGACCAACATCGGCAACTTCCAAGAAAATCATTTCACTCATTGAATTTGATCTTCATACTCACCTTGCATTCTCAGCTATAATACTTCAAAATTACAGTGCAGATTTGGTGGAAAACTTCACAAATCTGTACAATTGTATTTTAATATCTTGGTATATGTACCTTCATTTTAATATACATGTAAGCATAAATGCTGTTCAGTATATTGTACTTTTGTTGTACTTTTTAAAACATTTTACCTGAGGACGCAAGGGGACTGTTATATCTTGTGATAGATGCAAGACATCTGTAAAAGAAGGTGAAATTTTAATAAAATTGGTGATTAAAAGAAAACCACAACTTGTATGATATTATCCCTCGATATCGAAGATCAATTGAAGGATTTGAAGAAACTATCAAAGAAACAACAGCAATAGCAGATGATTTGGGTTTTGAACCAATGATTACACCTCAATAATCAATTTGTCCTCAAAAAAAGAAGAGACAGGCATGTTTTGAGCCTCATAATGATCCTCTTCTGGATCCACAAGAAACGTTTTTTGGATGTACTTATAACTTCCATCGAAGAGAGATCTCATCAGTTGCATGCAATTGAAACTTTTGACTTTTTGGATGGTATTGAAAATATTTTTTAAAAATAAAATAAACAATTTTCCAAAGAAGATCTCATGAAGTATTGCCAGGATCTATTCTTAGCGTTTGGTAGTGATAACACTGCTGATATTGATGGGGTAGAAACGTACGATGCTTTGACAGGATTTCTGAAGCGAGAAGTCCTGGAACACCGCCTATAAATGAGCTAGGATTCATACCAAGAAATACTTTTTGTTTTTCACCCAGAAGGCTCCTATTGCATTACACATCTTGTGAAGATTACCAGTCTTGGTAGCTTCTGGGTGTGATTTTCCAAAACCGAAACTAATAACAAAATTATTTAAGATGCACCATGTCCAAAAATTGTAAATCGAGACTAGTATTACTACAGAAGAAAATATTTAACTGAAATATTAATAAGACAATGTAAGTATAAAAAGTAGAACAATTCAATTTATATAACTTATTTTTTATTCTTATTAGAAATGGGCTCACACACCGGAAGACACTAACGTTTATCTTTGTTAGAGTATGTGAATAACAGTTTAACCCAAAATGTTTGTAATTTGTGTAAATTGTGATTTTGTTAAAATTCAATAAATCACCTATCAACAATAAGAAATTATTAAGAAAGTAAACATTATTTTATTTAATAAACTAAAAAACATGAAGAGAGTTTACAGGTCATATCCTTCGCTTTGTCTTTTAACTTAAGCATTCAGGATCCAAGCCTCTGTGCGGATGGTTGTGTTTCTCTTGTAATATCTTGTAATCATCAAAAGTTGTTGTTTAGTCCTTTAGTCCTTCAAGAAATCCCGGGTGAGATTCAACAGGTGTCTTCTTCAATTAGTTCAAATCATTTGTTGTAGTTAACAGAACTAAATGCTTTGGAGGTACATTTAAAACAGCAGAGCAACACTGTAGCACTTCGTGTGTGACTGAACTTAATTGTGTAAACCTGGATCTCTATGAACATGAGCAAAGAGTTCTCACTCAGCAGATTTCGATGTGAGCACAGTAATATAAAGCACTTAGAGATGCCAGGGATCAAACCTGGGACCTCATACATGCAAAGCATGCACTCTACCACTGAGCTACATCACACACACATTTTCCGTACAACTCCAGTGATAAAGCTCTGTAAATATTGTAGACGAACCTAAAGGGGTGAAACAACGCTCCAACCACAGTAATGGTAACAGGAAGGATCGTGTTCTTATTTAATGTCCTTTTGAGATGCCTTGTCGATGCACACAGGCGTTAGAGCTGAATAATGTATTTTTAGTGATGTTTGTAAAGTAAGATGGAACATGTTATTTCTATACCAGGAAGAAAGGAGCAGACTCTTAAACTTTAAGAGACAGAAATGACACCTTATCATAGCTAACATTAATTAAAACGACATCACAACAAAAGAGTCGAGCCTTGAGTGAATCAAATTAGTTTTCATTGGATGTCTGTGTCTTCATAAGTTTGTAGGTGAGAGAGAGGTTTGCGAAAATGTGCAGGTGCTTCTTAGAAGTGTGTTGGTGGAACAGGGGCCTTCCAAATAATTGAGCTGGGTTTGATTACGGCCAGTGCATCCCCAAATCTTTTCAAGATAATCTGTCATCCGGTAACATCTTTTGAAACTAGCATTCGAGGTAGGAAGCGTGTTCTTAAACACCAAAAAATCCAATAAGGAAAAAGCAGACCTCTGGACACAAGATGGCAGTGCGATATTAGAATTCCTGTGTTCTTGACGGATTCAGACTCCTTCTCAGATGTCCTTGCTCGACAACTAACTTTGTAGTTGAGGAAGAGCAGATCGGAAAATACCCACTCAACAAGTGAGTGCATTGGTTGCAAGGAGCTGTTTTTTTTTTCCTCGCAGTAATCATTATTAACCAGAAACAGCAGCACAGGAAGGTCACATTTGTGATTATGTCACTTCTCTGCTTCAGCAAGGTCAATAAAAGACTCTGAAAGTAGTAAAGCAAAACTGAACTCAAAATCATATTAGGAATTCTGAGCGATATCTCCATACAGGTAATCCAACAGAACGTTGAAATATTTGAATATCATCTCTCTGTATATTGCGCTGCTTTTAACCCAGAGTAAAACTATTGGATTGAAGGAATGCTAACCGCTGGGTTAAAATGTATAGTTGTTATTTGGAGAAATCTGTAAACTCGTGATCTTATATGTTTTAAAAGACAGCACAGGAAAAAACAGTCCTGATTATTTTCCGGAGACGGAGCACTGATGACCTATCCGAGCTAATTGATAAAACCCACCCAGTGGATACTCTAGCAGAACGTCAAAGAACATTCACCTTTGTATCCAAAGAAACCACAGGAACAACATCAGGAAGCACAATCAATTCCCCTTTTAAATCTTTCCTGTAAGGTATGCTATGTGAATTCATGAAGTTAATCCTCTGATCTCTTTTGATCATGAACAAAGTACTTCTAATGGAGCGCTATGTTCAAAGATTTAATAAGCTTTACCCCTGCCAACGATTTGGCGTGAAGACAGACAAAAGCAGCTCACCACCACAGCCAATATTAAATGTACTTGCCGGTACACTATCATGTGCACTGCCTCAAAAGTGATCTCGGCAGATGTTGTTCCCTACATAAAGCTGAACGTGCCAAAGAGAATTTCTGTTGAGAAAACAAAATATTTTTTCTGCCTTGATGTCAAGCCTGTCTTTTAGAAAGTCTATCTCTAAACACGTCCCGCAGCCTAACAAAAAGCGTTTTTACTGATCGTATTGCAGGTCTTAAAACATTAACATTTGGCAGCAGTGGGATTCAAACCCACGCCCCCAGAGAGACTGGAGCCCAAACTCCAGTGCCTTAGACTGCTCGGCTACAATACTGTACCTTCCTCCATATCCATCTTCCTCACATTGCTGACTTGGACTGGGGGTCTTCAGCTCTTGTCGTCGGATCTAATGATATCATGTGGAAGTGACTGCACCTTCATCTTCCGAGATGCTTTCAATAGCACAAACGCTACTTTCACCGGCCCAAACATAGCAATAACGAAGGAGGTGGGTTTCATCCTTTGTGCTGTTTGTAGGGGTGCAACTGTCACGGACGTCCAAAAGGACTAACCGTGGGGAGCAGGAGAGCGGAAAAAGACCCATATGCGTAGCGGCGAGACGGGAAAAAGGCCCGGGCTCATAGTGCAAAGAGTTCAGGATTGCCGTATAGAAACCTATGCCCTCAGGGAGCGGACGTGGGGCGCCCTGGTGCTAGGTGGGTCTCAGGACATCCGAACATCAATGCTGAGTGAGGACAGAGTGCAAGACCCGGAAATATATAGCCCAAGGGAAAGAGAGGGACAGGAAGGACAGCAGACCGGAAACTAGGGACAGGACAGAGAAGGAGCGCCCCCTGGCTGCAGAGGGCGTGACAGCAACTCTACGGTGATCTACTGACTTGAAGAGCAAAAATCAAAATCCTCTGCTACTACTATTGCTTTTTTCATAGTTTCTTCAAATCTTTCATTTGAACGTAGATTTTGAAGGATATTGATGATAATACCACATAAATTGTGGTTTTCTTGTGATCGCCAATTTTATTCAAATACCAGCCTTTTTTACAGTTCCTTGCGTGTTTCACAAGGTATAATAGCCCCCCTCGCATCCTCAGCTAACATTTTAAAATTACAATAGATTATACAGCATGCATGTTTACATTTATATTAAAATTAAAGTAAATATACAAGAATACATACAGTGCTAACCCAATAATTCTTGTCAGGTTCTCCAACAAATCTGCGTTGTTATTTTAACATGTTTCAGCTGAGGGTGCAACAGGAGTATAAATGAATTTTCACACCAGCCATTCAAAGACCAAATTCCATGAGTGAACATTATTTTCTCAGAAGTTACCGGCATTGGACTTTGCCGGTGGTATTGAATTATGTCCACAACTGTTGTAGTAGTTCCTTCTTGAAATTCGACACGTGCAAAGCACTCGTAATATCATAGGTGTTAAAGTTCGCTGAGTCTATTCGAGTCATGGTGTGTATCCCTGCCTATCATTGGGAGACGGGTAGCTTTTTTACACTCAGATTCCAATCTTCAATGCTTTGTGGGAGAGATTACATAACTTTCATTTTCTCACATTTTCTGACGACTGTTCCAAAGGGGCACCCTGTCAATTCCGAATACTTTTCAAAAATCTGCCTGCATGTTTGATTATTGTCATTTAATTTCGAAAAAGTTCAATATTGATCATAACTAAAGAAAATAATGATCACGAACAAAAAAGGGATAAAGATGCAAGTCGATCTTGAATCACAGCTGGGTGACACGGGCTTCTGTTCTGATATGGTTGTACGAGAAACAGGAGGAATCGCCAATCTCCTATAGAACATGAGTTGAATCAGGAGTGAGACATTTCATATACTTGTGCATATGTCAACGCCTGACCTACATCGTAAAACTAACATTAAGTTGTCAGAGACATTCATTTATGTACAAACAAGAGACAGACCAAGTAATAATTCTACATTAGTTCAGGTGGGTAAACCTGAACTAACTAACTAATAAACCTATTAATAATTCTACATTAACGTGTCCTACACTGATCAGACTAATTGACATGGTCTGATTCAGAGCCTGTGCAGTTCGTGCTAATTACAACAAGGACAGTTCTGAACCCTCATCACCGACCTGAGCACAAGTTCAGCTGTTCTCCAGTTTTGTTACGCATGGTTTTTCATTGCAATTGAGTTCAGAGCTGGAGCTGATCTCCAGACAGTACAGTGTTTTGGGTAAGTTGTCGAAATTCGCATGAGGCTGAAGACAACTTACCCAAAGTGTTTTCTATAGCTTTCAGGTGGAGTTCATTTATATAAAAGAATGTAAGTGGTATAAACGCAACAAGCCAGACGGCAGGCCAACCTATAATTTTCTGACGCGAGGCCTGACACGTTATACATTACGCCACTGACCCTGCTATTGCAGTACTAAAAAAAACACAATTTCTACATTTATGTCTGTTAAAAAATCACTCTAAAAAAGACAAAGGGTTTGTGTGTCGCGCTAAAAATCCTTCGGCTGAGACGTAAAACCGAGGTTCTGACTCTCTGTGATCATTCAGGAGAATGGTGGTGGTGGAGGGGAATCCCCATTACCTGTAAATCGCATTGAGTGGAGTATCCAGAACAGCGCTATATAAGTGTAAGCAATAATGATTATTATAATGTAAAATGCAATAAAAAATAAAAAAATATCAAACTTTGATTCAAAATAGATTAATGTAAAAACTGATAAAGCTAATGCTTTTTTCAGGGCTATATCTACTTTTTTTTTAAAAGCTAAGTCTGTCGCGATTGTGGAAGTTAGAGAAGGTGTACCAGCGGGTGCCTTCATATAGCGAGCGTCAGTCTCGCCCGTAGCTGCGAGAAAGTTTAAAGCGCACAAGTGATCTGTCTTTCGTCAAAGTAATTGCCGGAGCAGTAAGACGCAGAGTACCATCCAGCAGCTGTAAACGATGTTCGGGGAAGAGCTAATTCTGTTTTTAGCACAGGGAGTGAGAATGAGCTCAGTCCGGCTCCGAGCAGAATCCATCCTGGTTTGGTTACAGTGCGTCTGAGGCTCTTTGGATCGCAACGTAAAAAAAACAATTGCTCACATCGTGTGACTTCCACGACAGGAAGGAAAGATATCACTTAAAAAAATCAGAACTGAATATTTGGATCCTGGGCCTCAATTTGATCAAATTATTAAAATAATAATTATCAAAATATCAGATTGTGTTTCTGCAACATTTCGTGCACAGTACGCCATTTTAATCTAAAACAGTCACAACGAGGGCTTTACACGCAGTCTGGGGTATTTTCCCCTTTTATATTTTTGCCACTTTATATCGAACCTGTTATACTCCCAGATGTGCACAGTAGCTTGTACTTAATAAAAATGTACAATTCACCACTGGTATAAACAGATGTGTGCCGTGTTTGCCTTTGTAAGCATTTGTTTAAAAAATAAGTTCACAATACGATAAAAAAACAGAAAGCACAAACTTTATAATACAACGATACAAAATCAATACCAAATCATTATGCCAATTAAGTACCTATCCTTTGAAAACAGAGAACACCTTTATATCTACAAAAAACTTGACATTGTATGTATTTTTGAATTACAAAGCAGACAGCGTAGTCCCTTAATTCAAAGATCAGATCTTGGCCAAAACAAGACAATCAGACGTGGGCTGAATTCGGAACAGGAACCTCTACTTCGTCGTTTATTGAGCTTTTGATCGATGTCTGAATGAAACAGATTCGCTTTTTTATCTCTTTGATTAAAGTACACAAAAATTGTAAATATTGATTACAATATTGTATATAATGTATAATTTGAACTACATATTGTTCAGGTGTGAATAATTGTATATTTTAAGAATACATTTCTAAAACAAATCATTGGCTTTATTTACTAGTTTCTACACCTATAAAAATCTTTCTTTGATGTATAATAGCCCTTTAACTATATATGTATAATAGTCCTCTAAATGTATCCGTATAATAGAACTCCAACCATTTATGTATAATAAACATATAATCATAGATGTCTAATTGACGTATAACAATATACGTATATTAGAATTTAATTCTAGACCAGTTACGGAGCAAATTTACACGTCTAAGGTATGCGTTTAATAGTCGTATATTCTACATCTTTTGCCCACTGGGATGTGCCGATTTTAATTTAACAAAGCTAGATACACAGACAGTTTGTTTCTTGAAAGCGTGTTATGTAAAAAAGAGAAAAACGAAAATATATAGATGACAATCTTTCAAAGCTGAAGATTTTACTTTTGAAAAATTGACATTTTATGTATGCAGATGCATTCGCTGGTTTTAGAACTTTGCTGTGCTTCCTGAATCATTTTCAGAGTTATAAAGTGGGTGTAGAGGGAGTGATCTCTTTGTAGAGCAGTTGACAGGCTGGAGATGTTCAGACTACTCTCGTTATTTCTCAAATGTTTACATCATTTTTCTTTCACGCTAGGACGCAACTGTGTACATGGGCTTGGTTTTCGTTTCACTGACTCTCATTGAAGATTTGGGAATTAACGACGAAAGATTCAGTATGGCAGAAGGTTTGGTTCACAATGGTCTTGAAGACATGCCCATGTAGAGCAGCGTGTGATGATTTGTACTATAAAAGACCAAGTGCTCAAAGTGACGTCTGCGTTTACCATTGAAACTTTTCATCTCGGGCGCACTTTTAGAAAACAAAGATAGAGTAGTTGTGTTGTATCACCCTAAGACATCTGTTAGCAGAGTGGCGCAGCGGACCTGTGCTGGGCCTGTAACACAGAGATTGACTGATCGAAACCATCCTGAGCTATGTACATTTTATGCACGATTGATAAGCACACCATCAGTTTAATGAAGTACATTAAAACTGATTTTTATCTCGTGTGTGTGCAAGCTTCACACTTACAGTACTCTTTAATCTTTACCAATAGCAGATGCCCAAATGTATCTTTGGTTGTTCTGAGATCCTTGATAGTTTCCTCAAATCCTTCAAATGAACATCCATTTCAAAGCAATTATGTTTAATTTTATTATAATTAAGGTACATATACAAAATATCAACGCACATTTGTATAATGCTCATTTAATAATGATTGTCAAGGATTATCAAGTTCTCCAACAAATCTGTGTTCTAATTTTAAAATATTTTAGGATACAACGGGTGTATAAATGAATTCTCCTGACAGCCAGTTGAAGATAAAATTCCACACGTGAAAATGGTTTTCTTGGACATTGACAGGTACTTAATTGTTTACTTGTAGTTCCACACGAGTAAAATAGATATTTCCTGCAAATTTCAAGAGGGCTTGCGAAGAAATCCCATCAAGCTTTAGCAGAGATTATGGTTACAGCGGAACAGTCTGAAGCTCATCCCTTAGTGGGTTTGAACCACCAGCCCTTCATTTACCAGCTCCACAGAGACACACTCCCGTTGCTTTTTGCCATTCACACGTTTGTAGTTAAAGAATTATAAAATACTGACATTTTCCTGCCAGCCGGCAGTATTTCTTCTGCACTGACCATGAATAACCAATAACTTTATTTCATCTTTCGCAGTCTGTAATCCTTAGAAAAGGAAGTGAATACTTGTATTAAGCTAAATCAAGCTGACGGAGATGCACTGCCGTTGTTTTTCTCCACTTTTCGTTGAAAGGAGAAAAATCACTGACATTTTCTTGCGGTATTTCTTCTGTCCTGATTAGCAAGACTTATATTTTATCTTTCAGAAGTTGTATGAATTTCTTGAAGTTCAGAAACAACTTGTTCCACAAAGGAAATGAACACTTGGTTCAAAGTAAATCAAGACGTATGTATCTCTCGCCGCGTGTGCTCTTATCTGTCCATCTCTCTACTTTTCTCTCACTCTGACAGTCTGTGCAGAGTTTCTGAAGGGGATGTAACACCACTTGGCAAAGAGAAAAATTATCAGAGGCAGAATAAAAAATCATTATTCTCTTCTCAGTTCTCAGATTCACAGCTCAGAGACAATCGGACAGAAGCTCCATACTTCTTTTTATCCGTCAATCCAGAACCAAAGGACATTCAGACAATCAGTGCTGTTACATGAATAATATCAGACAGAACAGCCTGGACTCAGGTCACATTTTCCCATTTTCTCCTTCCTCACAGCCACATAGAGACAGAAGAGCTCCTGGTTCTCCTCTCTGTGAACTGGGCTCAAGACTCACTGATCTGTCAGCTGTGGACTCTGTTCCAGGTCAGAAGCAAGAAGCTTCTATTAACCCTTTCCAGGACCTCCAGCCCTTCAGTATTACTTTCTTTACTGTATGTCAGTCTCCAAACATGTTTTATAAATGTTTTATAACACACGTGAGTGTGGAATTATCTTTTTATGTAATAAACACAAGTAGTGACACTTTGGTCAGTACACTGTATATTGATTATTAGTAGCCGATGGGCCGATGGTCGTGTCTACAGTAGTGACCAGTTGACCAGTCTGTAGCTCTCAGCAGTGGGACTCAGATCACACAGAAGAAGACCTGTCTGTGTGTGATTCCACACCAGCCCAGGGAATCACCAGCTCTCATATGTCTCTCACAGGTGTCTCACAGTCTTATAAATTTACAATTAGATGAATTATTGTAACAGGTAATCAGACTACCTATGGAACTGAGAGCAGGCTGGAAATAAAACCAGGATACACATTTTAACCTCCAGGATCAGGTTCCTGATCCTCCTGGCTTCTATACTCTGATGATTCGTTTAAAACATTTAAAAGCACTTATTACAGGGACTTGTGCTCGTTCTCTACTGCTCCACACGGGTACGCCTTGTAACACATTAATCTGCGAAGTAAACTATTTTTTTCCTGTTTAATGAATTTCATTCCTTGGTTTGTCGCTCTCCTTTTACAACTGTTATGATTCGCTTCTCTTCACAGCCCGGTGTGTTGTTTTTTTGGGGGGATGTTATATCTGTAAGAAAAGCCCCCCAGGCTCCGGACAGGAGTCTTCTCCAGCGGAGACGCGCTCTGCTCTGTTACAAAGAGCGCTGTGACGTCACAGACACCAGCCTAAGCGCCTGGATCAGAGAGCAAGACCGCGGGAGGCACAGGGTGCGCACGGAGGAGAGTTATTGATCACTTATCTATCGAAAACCAATTAATTCAATTAAAAAACCGTAGAATAAACAATTAGCTTCACCGATTGGTGAGTACTGATTCTTTTTCTGGTTTTGATCCTTTTTTAAATATCTAGAAAACAGTCAAAAAAGACTGTATCGATCAATTACCGTAGTGCGTTTAATGTAAAAAATGTTCAAACTGAAATTAAACAATGATTATTCTTCTTATTATTTAGGTAACTGTATCCTAGAGCTAAAAAAAATGTATTACAAGTTGATAAATGTATGTAAGTAACAGTTTACATGTATTTTTTCCCGTGTTTATAAATCATAAGTATGGTAACCACGGGGACAGGCGCCATGTCACTGTGCGCGTCTAGGTGTATCGCGTTCGTCACAAAGAGCGATGTGACATCATGGGTAGCAACAAATACTAATACTAGTGTATTCATATTAATATTAATGAGAGTACAACTGGTTGTTTTAATGCTAGTGTTCATGTGAGTATTAATGATGATAGCGCTACTGATAGTTTTAGTTTAAATGTTCATATTCATGTTAATATTAAATATAATTATAGTGTTACTGTTAGAGAATTAACAGTAGTAGTAGTAGTTTTAATACTACTGTTATTCTAGCATTACTGTTATTCTCTTTGGGGGAATTAAAAGCACACGTGGCGAGTGACCTCTTGGTGCAACGGTAGCGTGTCTGACTCTGGATCAGAAGGTTGCGTATTCAAATCATGTTGAGGTCAGCTGATGTGTTTGCAGGTGCTGCTAGTGCTGAACCTGGAAATTACACCATGCAGTTGGGTTTTAGCTGTACACCACATAAGTAATCTGAACGAAATAACAGCGCAGTACAGAACTACCAGTCAGGAGCTTATGCAGCGAATCATCTTGAACACGGCAAGAGAAAAGGCATACTGCACATCCGCGAAACATCACATCCGACTTTAGAGACAGTGACATCAGAGAATGGAAGTTTCAAACCGCTTTTCTGTTACAGGTTCAAGCAAACCTGAATGTTAGGGAGTGTTTGATCACTTTTGTATGAAAAAGTGTCTGAAGCCTGTAATTATAATTTGCCCTTCTTTTAATTGTGGTTGAAATCCACTCCCATGTACCAAGACCTTACAGTATATGCATGTTTACTTAAATGACTAACTATTGGACTATTGGACATTAGTTGGTGTTTTTTTTTGTAACGATTTGCTATTTCATGCAGGAAAGAAAGGAACCCAGACCCAACGTTTGCTTTCAGGTGGGCTTCATTTACATAACACACATCTATTTCTGAGGAGCCTGATTTGAATCACACAACCCCGGTAGAAGTCGAATCGACAATCTTATAAACCGAAATCAGACGCGTTATCCATTAAACCACTAGCCCGTCACGTAAATTAATTGCACCATGGTGAGTTCAGTGCCGCTACTAGTAATACCCCACCCCCATCTTAAATTTCTAAGTGAGAAACGTGTTTTCTACATTTTTTTTAGTTTTAAAAAAACATCACTTTTAAGCAGACAAAGCCTTTATGTGTCGCTCTGAATTTCTAATTGATTTAGAATTCCAAGACAAAAGCGTTTCGTTCCACAGCGGCGTGAAATGATCACGTCTTTCACTCTACTTCTCTCTAGTAGTAAAGCAGATCTTGCTTGGTGAGCATTTGCTCCGGTAAATTAGGTCACTTTTCATGTTAACTCACTTCTTCTAAACACAACATTTCCCGGTGCATGTTTTCTCCATGAAAAAAAGACATGTGCATGTGCATGTTTTCCCTTACATGTTTTCCCTTACATGATTTCTCGTTTTGTTTCATCAAAGTGTACAGAAAGAAGAAAGAAAGGAAAAGTGTCGTTAATGAACTCTGTCCCCCTTGGGAGATGTCAAGCGCATTGGACATGAAAAGTGCCCAATAAAAGCCATTTCTCTTCATTTCTCTTACGGTCAGGGCTCCTGTTCCGTGTAAAGGAGGCAGCTTGCTCAGCCGGCAGACTCAGGGCTTCGTGAACGCAGATGGCTCAGAGCGGTGTGTCCAAGCGGCTATAAAAGAGGAGAATTCTGCCGGCACCGTAGCTGAGTCGGTTTAAGTACCTGTCTCGTTAACTGGAGATCCGGGCTCCACATCCCAGCTGTGCCTTTCTTCCTGTCTTTTTGTGCAGAAACTACCATCTTGGACAACCGCATAGGGCTTGATTTAGTTTAAAGCATGAATGCATTTCCTTTCTGCAACAACTTGTTTTTCAAGAAATTCATACAGCTTGTGAAAAATGAAATGTAATTCTTGGCTATCAGAGCAGTAGGAATATTGCCGACTGGCAAGAAAATGCAACAATGTTTATTTTTTGACCGGAAAGGTGCGAATGGAGAAAAGCCTCTCTCATCAGTCTCTGTGGCGCAATCGGTGAGCACGGTCGGCTGTTAACTGAAAGGTTGGTGGTTCAAACCCACCCAGGACGATCTTCTTATTATTGTCAATGTAAACACTGTCTCCTCTAAAGCCGAAACCTTAACCCTCTTTATATTTGCAGAAAATGCGAGTCTTTTGCCCGTGTCCAACAACAACACTTGAGACCGGGGAAGTCCAATAGTGATCAACACCGCAACTCCCCAGAAATCCATATTCACCCTTGGAAAAGTATCTTTGAATGGCTGGCCGGAGATATCATTTATACTCCTGTTGCGTCCTCTGCTAAAAGCGTTTAGAAATACAACGCAGATTTGTTTGAGAATTTGACAAGCACTGTTACAGTACGTTAGCACTGTGAAGTTGGATGTTGATATTTTGATATATTTACCTTAATTTTAACATAAATGTAAACATACATGCTGTACAATCTATGCTGTTCAATCAAACACAGGTATATTTTGAGTCTCATGCTGATCGTCCTGTGGATCCAAAAGAAAATTTTAAAGCTGATACATTTTCAATTGGAATTTGCATCTAGCTACAACGTCCCTGGATAAGAGATTTTATTAGGTGCGTGCAATCGGTATCTTTTACTTTATGTATGGTAGTGGAAATAGTTTTAAAAATGTTTTCTAAAGAAGATTGTATTGCCAGGACCTGCCTTTAGCGCTCAGTAGCGATGACGCTGTTGATATAGATGGAGAAGAAATGTAAGATGAATTGATGATCTAAGCTAAAATAGCCCTAACACGCCTCCTGTAACAGTGTTTGTATTCATAGCAAGTAATATTTTTTTTTCAAACCCGAACGTTGCTTTTGCATTAAGTGTTATGTATCCATTAGCGGTTACGGTAGCTTCTGAAGACCGCACTTTTCCAAACTGAAGCCTATAAGAACATTATTCAAGACACACCATGGCCCAGAATCGTGCATCGGGACAAAGATTAACATCCATTGAAAGTACTCCCAAATAAAAGATTTGACCGAAAAATTAAAAGAGTAGGCAAGTATTAAAACAAAACCATAACTTCTTGACTTCCAATCTCTTTCCTGGTTCAGGCCATGTAAAATGACATATTCAGTGGACTCATGCCGAGGTTGTGAGTTTAAGCCTCACCTGGAGCAGCCTGGTTTTCTGTCTTGACAGGTAAACAGTGTTTTGTGTTATTTGCTAAATGGAGAGAGGATTCTGTGTTAATTGTGTTCCTCCTGGGAGAGGTCAAGATGAGAAGTTCACCAGGTTGGTGGTAAATATCCTGTCCAGGAATATCGGGGCTGTAGGGGGTCAGATCTATAGATGTAGTAAACACATTAGTGGAGATGGTGTGTCTGCTCTCCGTGAGAGAGCCGGGCGGGAAGAATAATCTGTGGTCTGGGAAGAAGAGACCCTCGTTGGAAGAGCGGCGCTCCTCACAGGAGAGAATGAAAACATCTTTTTCAGGGACGCTGATTTTTCTCTTTGGGTAAATTAAAAGCACTTGTTGCAAGTGACCTCGTGGCGCAACGGTAGCGCGTCTGACTCCAGATCAGAAGGTTGCGTGTTCAAATCATGTCGAGGTCAGCTAATGTGTTTGCAGGTGCTGCTGGTGCCGAACCCGGAATTTACACCACGCAGTCGGGTTTTAGCTGTACACCACCTAGGTAATCCGAATGAAATAACAGAACAGTACAGAATACCCAGTCAGGATCTTATGCAGCATTTCATCTTGAACACGACAAGAGAAAAGGCACACTGCACATCCGCGAAACATCACGTCCGTCTTTAGAGACAGTGACATCAGAGAATGGAAGTTTCAAACCTCTTTTCTGTTACAGGTTCAAGGAAACCTGAAAGTTAGGGAGTGTTTGTTCACTTTTGTATGAAAAAGTGTCTGAAGCCTGTAATTATAATTTGCCCTTCTTTTAATTGTGGTTGAAATCCACTCCCATGTACCAAGACCTTACAGTATATTCATGTTTACTTAAATGACTAACTATTGGACTATTGGACATTAGTTGGTGTTTTTTTTTTTTGTAACGATTTGCTATTTCATGCAGGAAAGAAAGGAACCCAGACCCAACGTTTGCTTTCAGGTGGGCTTCATTTACATAACAGACATCTATTTCTGAGGAGCCTGATTTGAATCACACAGCCCCGGTAGAAGTCGAATCGACAATCTTATAAACCGAAATCAGACGCGTTATCCATTAAACCACTAGCCCGTCACGTAAATTAATTGCACCATGGTGAGTTCAGTGCCGCTACCAGTAATACCCCACCCCCATCTTAAATTTCTAAGTGAGAAACGTGTTTTCTACATTTTTTTTAGTTTTAAAAAATCATCATTTTTAAGCAGACAAAGCCTTTATGTCGCTCTGAATTTCTAATTGATTTAGAATTCCAAGACAAAAGCGTTTCGTTCCACAGCGGCGTGAAATGATCACGTCTTTCACTCTACTTCTCTCTTGTAGTAAAGCAGATCTTGCTAGGTGAGCATTTGCTCCGGTAAATTAGGTCACTTTTCATGTTAACTCACTTCTTCTAAACACAACATTTCCTTGTGCATGTTTTCTCCATGAAAAAAAGACATTTTCCCTTACATGATTTCTCGTTTTGTTTCATCAAAGAGTACAGAAAGAAGAAAGAAAGGAAAAGTGTGGTAAATGAACTCTGCCGCCCTTGGGAGATGTCAAGAGCATTGGACATGAAAAGTGCCCAATAAAAGCCATTTCTCTTCGTTTCTCTTACAGTCGGGGCTCCTGTTCCGTGTAAAGGAGGCAGCTTTGCTCAGCCAGCAGACTCAGGGCTTACTGAACGCAGGTGTCTCAGAGCGGTGTGTCCAAGTGGCAGTAAAAGAAGAGAGTTCTGCTGGTGTCGTGGCTTAGATGGTTAAAGCGCCTCTTTAGTAAACAGGAGATCCTGGGTTTAAATCCCAGCGGTGCCTTTCTTCCTGTCTTCTTGCATGTTTATTGTTATAGACAACATGCTTCTGCATTAAGTTTAATGGAGGTGTTTATTTCGTTTTTGGCACAACTTGTTTTTCAAGAACTCCACACATTGCGAAAGCTAAAATGCTTGTCTTTGTTATCAGTTCAAAAGAATTACTGCCAGCTGGCAAGAAAATGAAAACTATTTTTTTTTTACTTTAGCCAAAAATCTGTGAATGTGGAAAAATATGACATGTGTCAGTTTCTATGGCACACTCAGTCAGGGTGTGCTTCAGTTAAACACAATGTTCGTAGATCAAACGCACCCAGAGACACACTTCGAATTAATCCGATCTAACCATTACCTTCTCTAAATGTGATTGAGTTTCTTTGCACGTCCTTAGCCATCTTGATGTTTGGAGAGATTTTCAACTTTTGACACGAGTCAAACTACAAGTAAATAGTGGAGTACCTAAGTCAATATCACCGGGAATGTGAATATAAATGTAAACATCAATATTTCTGCTGTCTCCTGAGAAACACAAGTATAGAGTCAAAACACAATAAATAATGCTAGAAAATTGTTCAGTTAACACCCAGATGTGACAAAACACATTTAAGACTTACACCCCCTTTAAATATGTATTTCCTTAATATCAGTTCTCTTCCCTCCCCAGGATACCTGCAAATTCACTATATCATATTAAAAGCTGTGTGTAAGTCTTACATGTGTTCTGTCACATCTGGGTGTTAAATTAATAGATGTGTTGTGTTATTTAATATGATTTGACTCCACGCTTGTGTTTCTCGGGAGAAAGCAGAAATATTGGGGATTTGCAGCTACAGAAAATAATGTGAACTTTACAGGCAAAAGTTAGGTTACGTTAAAGAAACAAAAACTTATTGTCACCCTTTTCAACTTGATTATTTAAGACATTTGTTCGGAATAGTATATCTTCTCGTGTCTGTGGCTGTTATCCTACAATAACGGTGGTGAAATAGCAGGAATGTGCGGAAAGAATCGGAGATAGAACAGAAGACTCATCTAGTCGATAGTAATGTTGTGTAGGACCCACCTATCCCAGTGTATTACCTGTAGTGTTATCTTAAAAAAATCATAAAAAATTAAAGAAAGGGGCCACAGCCACAGCAAGGTTATATAAAGTTAGGGGGCCTGTCTGGTGTGTAAAACACTTGGTTTCAACAGTGTGGGTGCTGTATTTGAAATGCTATTGAGCCATGAAGATGACCCACCTATCCCAGTGTATTACCTGTAGTGTTATCTTCAGAAACTCATTACAAAATAAAGAAAGGAGCCACAGCTACAGTAAGGTTGTACGAGGTTCTGGGGCCTGTCTGGTGTGTAAAACACTTGGTTTCAGCAGTGTGGGTGCTGTATTTGAAATGCTATTGAGCCATGAAGACGACCCACCTATCCCAGTGTATTACCTGTAGTGTTATCTTCAAAAAATCATAAAAAATTAAAGAAAGGGGCCACAGCCACAGCAAGGTTATATAAAGTTAGGGGGCCTGTCTGGTGTGTAAAACACTTGGTTTCAACAGTGTGGGTGCTGTATTTGAAATGCTATTGAGCCATGAAGATGACCCACCTGTCCCAGTGTATTACCTGTAGTGTTATCTTCAGAAAATCCTAAAAAATATAAAGAAAGGTTCCACAACCCAAAACAAAGCTGGGAAAAGTCAGAGGACCTGCTTAGTGTGCAAAACACTTGCTGCATTGTGGGTGCTGTGGTTTAAATGCTATTGGTTTGTGAACAGAATACCCCTATCCCAGTGCATTGTGCCATATTAAATAAAAGCATGAGAAAAAGAGATTCAGAATGCAAAGCTGTGTCAGTGTTCTGTGTAAAAAATCGGTTTGAACATCATGGGAGCTGTTTTTAATAAGCTGCTGAGAAAAGAATATTTTAATCTTCCTGCTGTCAGTAGTATTGTGAATATAGTTGACAACTTATAGTTGAATGAAAACAGGGCGTAAAGGAAGGGTTTCAAAGCTTTATTCCCGTGCTTACAGTCTGGGTAATGGGAGACTGCGCTGTTCTGCTTCCTATGGTCATATACGGGTTTTTCGCATGAAGCCGTATTGAACAGTATTTCTCGCGTTGTGAACGTGTGCACACAGCGGTCCCCCGGGTTCCAGTTCGTGCGTAATTACGCATCGATGAAATACCGGAGGTTTAAAAAAAGATAATTAGCTCACTGATAGTTTGATGTAAAGGCTGTTGAAAAATCCACAAGTCGTGGTCTTTAAAATGCATTTGGTGTGACGGCGTTCTGTGCTTCCATTGCGAAGATATGGACAAAAGAATATTCGTGCATGGTCAAAAAAATGTCATAAAATCGAAAAAGTAAAGGCTGAGAAAGCATCCACAATGTATTTTATACACAAAACAAGCATTCTCGCAACTCTAAGAGGTTTCGTGAAAGCGTACAGGCGTGCCAAAATCGTTTTCGAACTTCGAGCTAACTTTACCCCGGTATGTAGTGTAGTGTTCCTCTTTATTTAAATCCCAGTTCGACATCAAAATACTCACTCCCATAGTCTCGTTTAGTAGAAGAAATGGACCAGGCTTCTTCTCTATAAACGTCAATAGTTCTTATAAAACATTTGAAGGGATATCAGTGCAGGTGGAAATTGACTCTTTTTCTTTATGATTTGGTTTTGATTTTGAATCGTTATATTATTAAGTTTGTGCTTTCTCTGTTTTTATCATATTGTGAATTTATTTTTTAAAAAAATGCTTACAAAGGCAAACAGGGCACACAGTACAAGCTACTGTGCACTTTTGGGAGTATACGAAGTTCGATATAAAATCGCAAAAATGTAAAAGGAGAAAATACCCCAGACTGCGTGTAAAGTCCTCCTTGAGGTATGCTTTCAAAATAGCTGCACCAGGCACTTGGACACAGATAAACATAGGTATTTAAAATTCAGGAATATGAATGGTCAATTGCTTACAGTTGGGTTTTTACGTTTCATATTTAGCGATTTGTGTATAAATCTTTTAACAATTCATTAAAATGCTAACAATATGTAAAATAAAAACAACAGCAACGTTAAATGGCGGGGAGACGGGCAGTTTTTTTTTTTACAATCAGATTCCAATCTCTAATGCTGTGTTTGAGAGCTGTGTGTGAGAGCTTACTGTACATAACTTTCCTTTTCTCACATTTTCTGAAAACTATTCCAAAGGGGCACCTGTCACGGACGTCCAAAGGGACTAACCATGGGGAGTAGGAGAGCGGAAAAGGACCCATATGCGTAGCGGCGAGACGGAAAAAAGGCCCGGGCTCATTAGTGCAAAGAGTTCAGGAATGCCGTATAGAAACCTATGCCCTCAGGGAGCGGACGTGGGGCGCCCTGGTGCTAGGCGGGTCTCAGGACATCCAAACGTCAATGCGGAGCAATGACAGAGTGCAAGACCCGGAAATATATAGCCCAAGGGAAAGAGAGGGACAGGAAGGACAGCAGGCTGGAAACTAGGGACAGGACAGAGAAGGAGCGCCCTCTGGCTGCAGAGGGCGTGACAGTACCCCCCCTTCATGCCAAGCACCCTGTCAAGATGTGAGTCGCTCTTGAATCAGAGCTGGGTGACACGGGCTTCTGTTCTGATATGGTTGTACGAGAAGCAGGAGGAATTGCTTCACTCGTATTGCTTCATGAGCTGAATCAGGAGTGAGACATTTCGTGTGTTTGTGCATATGTCAACGCCTGACCTACATCGTAAAACTAAATTAAAAACTAACATTAAGTTGTCAGAGACATTCATTTATATACAAACAAGAGACAGACAAAGTAAAAATTCTTCATTAACTTGTCCTACACTGATCAGACTATTTGAAATTGTCTGATTCAGGTGTGCAGTTCGTGCTAATTAGAACAACGCCAGTACTGAACCCTCATCACCGAACAGACTATTTAGCACAAGTTCAGCTCCTCGCCAGCTTTGTTACGCACAGTTTTGCATTGCTATTGAGCTCAGAGCAGGAGCTGATCTTCAGACAGTACCGTGTTAAGTAGTCTGCAGCTTCGTGCAAAACAGTTCGACAGTTCATTGCAATTTACCCAACGTGTTTTCTATAGCTTTCAGCTGCAGTTAATTTACATAAAGAAAATCTACTACTGGTTTAAAAGCAACATGAGTCAGACAGGAGTCAAACCTACAATCTTCTGATCCAAAGTCAGATGCATTATACATTACACCACTGGCCCTAACCTTATGGTGCTCAACAGCACCATAGTGACCTCAGTGCCACTACTAGTAATGCATCACCCCCATCCAAAATTTCTAAGTAAAAAAAAAACTTTTTCTATACTTGTCTGTTAAAAAATATGATATCTTTAAAAAAGACAAAGGGTTTGTGTGTCACACAAAAGTTTTGATTCATTTCGAATGCAAAGAAAAACCATTTTCTTCCAAGAAATCATAAATTTGTCTCATCCTCCATACTATAATCCTCTCTTGTAGTAGTAAAGCATTTTGAATTCAACCGAACAATATATTAAAGGAACAAGTAATAGGTTTATTCCATGCTGAAAAGAGAAGAGAGAAAACACAATGTTTCAGCTATGAAAAATTCTTCAGGTTTGTTTTCTCTCTTCTCTTTTCAGCATGGATTAAACCTACAATATTACTTGTTTCTTTGCAGATATGCATGCTGAAGTAGCTATCCACCTGAATATATTAAACAATTCATCTATACGATTAACATAATGTTCTCCTGAATAACTACTCAAAAGAAGCCACAGCTCAGGTGTTAGAGAGATTTGAAATCAGATCGATGGATTTAGAGTCCAGACTGCGAACCGACAGTTGACACAGGTCTTTTATAGAACCGTTTAGATTTTTTCTACTTTGTCCCCGTGACATCATTGTCCTGCTTGCAGCCGAGCCCGACACACAGTACCATCTGGTTTCTGTCGCTGGGCGCTCACCCTGTGGTCCATGTGGGTCCTAATGCCCCAGTATAATGACGGGGACACTAAACTGTAAACAGGTGCCGTCCGTCGGCTGATAAGTAAAACTGAGGTCCTGACTCTCTCTGGCCTTTAAAAATCCCAGGTCATCTCTTGAAAGAGTAGGGGTGTAACCCCAGCATCCTGGCCCAATTTTCCAATGGCCCTTACCAGTCATGGCCTCCTAATAATCCCTAAAAAAATCTATGAACTGGCTTCATTACTCTGCTCTCCTCCCCACTGATTGTTGATGTGTGGTGAGCATTTTGGCACAGTATGGCTGCCGTTGCATCATCAAGGTGGGGCTGCACATTGGTGGCGGTAGTGGGATTCCCCATTACCTGTAAAGCACTTTGAGTGGAGTGTCCAGAAAAGCGCTATATAAGTGTAAGTGATGATGATAATAATAATAATTATTATTATTATTATGTAAATTGCAATAAAAATATAATATTTGTTTCAAAATCGATTAATGTAAAAACTGATAAAGCTAATGCTTTTTTCAGGGCTATATCTACTTTAAAAAAAAAAGAGAAGTGAAATTTGGAGAAGATGCACCAGCGGGTGCCTTCACATCTCCAGCTTCAGTCTCGCCTGTAGCTGCGAGAAGGTTAAAAGCACACAAGTGATCTGTAGACGATGTTCGGGGAAGAGATAATTCTGTTTTCAACACAGGGAGTGAGAATGAGCTCAGTCCGGCTCCCAGCAGAATCCATTCTGGTTTGGTTACTGTTAGACTGTGCGTCTGAGGCTCTTTGGATCGCAATGTGAAAAAAAAACAATTGCTCACATCGAGAGGAAGGGAAGATATCATGTTTAAAAAATCAGAACCGAAGATTTTGATCTGGGGCCTCATACTTATCAAATTATTAAAATAACAGTTATTAAAATATTAGATTGTGTTTCTGCAACATTTCGTGCACACTACGCCATTTTTATCTAAAAATAAAACAACAGCCACAACAAGGGCTTTACACGCAGTCTGGGGTATTTTCCCCTTTCAGATTTTTGCCACTTTATATCGCACCTGTTATACTCCCAAAAATGCACAGTAGATTGTACTTAATAAAAATGTACAATTCACCGCTGGTATAAACAGATGTGTGCCGTGTCTGCCTTTGTAAGCATTTGTTTAAAAAATAAGTCCACAATACGTTAAAAACACAGAAAGCACAAAGTTAATAATACAACAATACAAAATCAATACCAAATCATAAAGCCAATTAAGTACAGATGCAGCTATTCAAAATACGCGGTAAAAACCCGCGGTACAGTAACCTACCCACAAGCCACCGCAGGGAACCGGAGGGCACCGCGGTAAGTGATTGGCTGGCCAAAATGACCGACAGGGGCACTCGTGGTGCATTGGTTGGTAGTGCAAAGATTTAATCATTTAATGTCTTTACTGTGCACATTTTAATCCGCTTAGTTTTGAATATTTATATGGAATTTTACCACTAAAGGGAAATTTTAGTAGCTGAGCATAAAAAGAAGAGGAGCATAAACGATATTAATTTAGGAACATAAACATTACTGTATGTATGTAAACTGTACTGTGTATGGCTGGTCTTGGTAGTTGAAAGAAAAAATACACACCAGTCTTCCATTTCTCCCTAAACATTTTAAGCATGAAAGTTTTATGAAACGGTACCCAAATATGCGATTGCTGTATGGAATGAATTTTAATTTAAAAAAATTATTTAACACGAACATTAAGCTGTTTACATCTTCCGCCTGAGAACAGTCACCCGTTGCTACCCAACGCAGAAACACAGCCACTAACTAGCAAAGAGAGGACATTAGCTACCCAATATGATAAAGAAATAAATGATTATTTTGTTTATTTCTTTTGCACATTTATTTGAACATTTCCATCGATTGTACAAGCACCTGGAAACTGTCCAATCCCTAGTTCATCAGACATTTTACCGGTCTGGCGCCGGTCTGTGTCTTCCAGGATATAATGCCAGCGAACTCTTGTTTTTATGTCCACTATAACAGACAATCTCCTTTGCTTTTAACTGAGCGTTTAATAATTTCCTAAAATGAAAATGATATACTTTATTTCCCTCACGGGATCAATAAAAGTATCTATCATCTGTCTAAACTATGGGACAGAATTCTGGGGTCTCCCCATACCAGAGATTATGGTAGGGCTTCAGAATGGTGATTGGCTGACACCATCTGACACGCCTCTGATTGGAGAAAAAAAGACGTGCTGGTTTGCTATACATACTGTACCAGGAAGAGGATTTCTTTCTATTCAAAACGTGTATTTTAAAAGTTTAAGAAGTAAAAACCTTACAGCGTACACAGATTTCTAAACTGATCAGGATCGTTATCTTTGTCTTATGCATAATAATGTTCACCGCCCTGTCCAGCAAATTAATAATAAACTTTATTTTATATAGCGTTTTAAACGAATAAGTAATTAGATTGCTCATAAACCTAATCACTTGCTTTTTCTTTTTATTTAGGCTCAGATTTCAACTATAGATCGTATTATTAATAACCATAATAACAACCAACCAACAAAAACAACCATATAAACATAATACCAACCAAAAACATAGATAACAACCACAATACAAAATCAAATATATCAAACAATTTTACTCTCGCAAATTCCTCCAATTATCATAATCCCGTCCCTTATGCAAAACCAAACCTTCCTCCCATCCCAGTTTATCCTGTTTATCATAAACAAAATCCACCTCAATTTTCAACATAAAGCATTACACAAAATCAATACCTCAACACTCCATACTCAACAACGATAATTCACAAACAACCAGAACATGTAACTACACATTCCCAAACAGACCAAATTTCCATAGCCCCTTATGCAAAACCAACATCCCTCCCCTGTTCTCTCTCTCCCCTGGCGGTTGTAATTGTTTTTATTTTCAAATAAATTTTAGCAAAGTCATGTATTTCAAAAATCTTAAGATTTTTATATTTATGTCTTTATTTAGTGGTTTCATTAGTGACAAAGGCTAAACTTTCTTGGAAAAATGTCTTTTATGTAAACCATGTTTGCTATTAATTCATTCAGGGCTAAAATATGTTCATTGTCTTCTAATGAAAGAAGGGTTCCTTTCGCCGTAGTCGGGTTGAAATTAGAAGCTTGCCACGCCCGGACTGTTACACCAACGCATTAGCATGTTAAAGCGATTTCATTGAGGAGCCTAGCCTTTAACTAGTAAGTACTGTACTTACTGGGTTTTTGAGGGGGGGAAGGTGTCTTTCGCTGGAAATCTCGCCTCCTACTTTGAAAATACCCGTGAAACCGGTTCAACCGTTTTCCCAGCCTAACAGTACTGTTTTTAACCTGTAAAGCGCTTTGAGGAGCCACCTTTAAAGGCGCCATATACAATAAAGTTCATTATTATTACTATTGTAAATTTGCTGGACAGAGAGGTGAACATTATTACACAGAAGACAAAGAGAGCGATTTACGTTGCATTGTGTATCGTGCTGCTTTAATACAGTTTTAAATAATTAAAAGTCTAAACAGTATCAGCTTTATTTATGGGTTTTAAATAAAGGTGATTTAAACGCGATTTAAATCAATATAAATGTTTATATTGTAACGCATAGGTGACTATTCATTGTTATTAAAATGACTTAAATTCGATCATGTTGTGGTATTTAGAAATATACATTTGTTTGGTGTGAGTGAAGTTTTATTTAATCTCTGAGCCATACTGATTCTTCTGGAAGCCAGTTTCCGCCAGGGAGTAAAAAAAAAAAACACACTATGGTATTCTCTCCAATGCAGTGCAGTTAAAAACATACCTCTGATGCTGCATCTAAATGAATATCGTTTATGACCATCAGAAGCTTTATGCTCCTTTTCTTTTTTCCAGTGGATTGAACAGGGAGAGGCATTTCATGATGTACTTTTCACTGATGAAACAACAGTGGCTCTGGAACAATTTTCAACCATGTCGTTTTATAAAAAGGGGAGATATGTACACGTTACTGAAGCTAAAAGTTTAGCCTTTGTCACTAATGTAACCACTAAATAAAGACATATAGAAATCCCTACGTTACAGACTGTATATGGCTGGTATTGGTAGTTTAAAGAAAAAATACACACCAGTATTCCACTTTCTCCCTAAACATTTTAAGCATCAGAGTCTAACATCTGGTTATTTCGGAAACGTTTGTACGTGCTCCTTCTGACCATGTTACTGTTTACTGTTACTGACCATATTAAGTTTAAGTGCCTGTGGGCACTTTTCCTGTCCGTGGGGGGTGGACCGTCTTTCATTAGAAGATTAGTCTGTTCTACTCTGAGAATGTAGAGGGGGTGGAAAGTGCCCGCGGTCATTTAATTAGTATTAAAATTCGCACTGATTCCCTTGTGAAGATACGGACATAGGAATATTCGTGCGTGGTCAAAAAATGGCATAAAAACTACAAAGTGAAGGCTGTGAAAACATTCACAATGTACTTTATACACAAAGCAAATATACCCCCCCCCCCTCTCAATTCAATTCAAGCTGCTTTATTAGCATGACAGATGGGTACAATCAGTGTTGGGTATTTACTTTGCTTTGAGATGCCACTTTTAAAGGTGATATATAAAATCAAGGCTTTACTTGCTTTAACTCCGCAAGTCTAAGTTCTTGTGTCTGTCCTATTCGAACCCGAAAGTATTACAATATGTATATTTATAGCAGGTGGTGTACAGCTTTTTAGTATAGATTACACTTTTCTAAAATGTATTTAAAAAATGAAAACGATTACAATCTAATCTTTCCACGTTTGATCCCAAAATAAATCTAAACGGGGAGAAAGCTATGCTGAAAGTTTATTAAGATACTTAGAAGACAAAAATATCAATTTATGTTGCATTTGTCTGATTGTGAATCAAAAAACACATATATTTAAACCCGCATTTGCGATTTAAATCAAAACGTTATTTAAATCAATATAAATGTTTATATTGTAACGCCTAGGTGACTATTCATGGTTATTAAAATGACTTAAATTTGATCATGTTGTGATATTTAGAAATATAAATTTGTTTGGTGCGAGTGAGGTTTTATTTAATCTCTGACTCAGTGATGGCCTGGCATGGTGAGGTGCGCTGGCAGCTATGTGGTGTTACGCAGTGGTGGCCTGACACGGTGAGGTGCCCTGGCAGCTGTATGATGCAGTGGTGGCCTGGCACGGTGAGGTGCGCTTGCAGCTATGTGACGCAGTGGTGGCCTGGAACGGTGAGGTGCGCTGGCAGCTGTGTGATGCAGTGGTGGTTGGGTATGTAGAGGTGCACTGGCAGCTGTGTGTTGTGACGCAGTGGTGGCCTGGCACGGTGAGGTTCGCTGGCATATAATGAATATATTTCCATGGATATAATACAACTGTTATTATTGATCACCGAATTATTGTACTTGACATGACTTCATTCAGCCTTTCCTGAACGTCTATGACAGGCAGAGAGAGTGCTGTTTCTGGTGTGATCTTTTGCAGCTGACATTTCACTGTTTTAAACGAACAAGAAATTAGATTGCTCATAAATCACTTATTCTATATAAACACAGCGTAATTGCCCTCCAAAAATCCTCTTTTTCTTGTTCGTTTTAGAGACCTTGATCGAAACTGATTTTAGATGTCAGAAAGGATTTATTTTCTCTGTATTTCCTACATTGCTTTGTCGAGATTTTAACTTTATATCTAACTTTATATCTAGGCTCAGATTTCAACTATAAATCGTACAGTGATTAATAGCAGTAAATACTGATGTTTTGCGCTCTACTACCACAAAAATATATGTTTAAAAAAATGTCATGTTCCCATAAAAAAGTCATGCCTTGGAGTATAGACCCCCAAAGGAATGCCATAGACTCAAACTGCAAAATAAACACATACAGAAAGAAAGTATTTGTATTGTAATTGCAAATCCTGGTATTGTATGAGTGATTGGTATGACTTTCCTCATTACAAATCTCTTATTAGAATTTAAATTTCTCTGTAACTCCAGGTCAGAACAGAGAAAATGTAACTGCCTTAAGGCGTTTAGGATTATGAAAAATAGAAGGATAAGCATGATACGTATGTCTTCTGTCATTTTCTAAGTCATGTTATTGAGCACCAAATCTTATTGAGAATATGAATCCATTTAAGGTTTATACCATTAAAGTAACGGTTTATTCCATGCTGAAAATGTTTGTACCAGACTTTTTTGAGGCCTGTTTAATTGTGTCTGAAGTCTGATGTTGTAAATTTTATTGTTAAAAAGATCCATGAAAATGTCACTACTAAAGTTAGCTGGTACTGTTGGTATTGTAAGTGGCAAGTAGAGCTCATATTTTAGATTTTGTGTAGTTGCTAGCGTTGAACTGTGTGTTGGATGCACATGAATTGAAGGAATGGGCAAACATAGCTGATGCGGATCCACAGAGCCAGCATATTAAGATGTTTATAATTAGAGGCAATTTGTTTAAATAACTAGGTATGGATACTGATGTGCAAGAGAGGTGGAAAGGCTGTTTCCTTAAGCCAGCACTATAAAATATTTTATTCTCAGTGAGATGCTGCCATTTCATAGTGGGTTTCTAACACCGTGTATAGTTCCATCCGCACAGTGCCTTTACTTCCATTTCTAATCTCTTTATCCAGTACAGAGGATTTGGAGCCTATCCCAGTAAGCAACGGACACAAGGCAGAATACACCCTGGACATCGCGCCAGTCCATCACAGGACAGACAGACACAAACACACACACACCAGAGCCAGTTTTCCCATAAACCAATGAACTTACCAGTATGTTTTGGAGTGCGAGAGGGAGTCATATCACACATATGGAGAAAAACCATGTAACCCAGAGAGAACATGTAAACCCCACACACACAGGATGGCAGGAATTGAACCTAGGACCCCAGTGCTGCAAGATAGCAATGCTAACCACTTCGCCACCATTATAAATGGATGGATATCTTAGTTATCTTTCTAGTTCACAGGTTTGCATGCATAATTTAATTTTGAAAGCCACTGAGACATCAGGTACTACTGTTGTATTTATGAAAAAGAAACAAAACAAAAAACATACTAACAACTGTGCCATCCTACTCCTTAGTTAATACATTTTATTATTCATAAACAGTTAACATTGTTAGCAAAATATTTTGAATTATATTTAACCCTATTTTTCTTTAGTTTTGTATTTAACTTATTATATGATAGTCAGACTTAATGTATATTTGAACAATGAAAATATATTTTACAAGATTTTACATTAAGCACTTAAAATTAATATGGTTAATAATAGTAAACTGTAACATGCTGTAACAAAATCGGTTAAACTGCGAAGAAAATGCTTTCAGAGAAAATGCTTTCAGAGAAAATGTTTCAGGTGTGAAGAACATAGATCTCCAATGCAATTTCAACCAAACCTGTTCCCACACACCCTGCCCCCACTACCATTAGAATATACACAAACATTTTAGCGTTTCATTCTGAGCAGAAGACCCTCACACCTGAAGAGTGCTGGCTGTGACGAATTAAACCGGTTTTACAGGTTTCAATCACAGACCATGGATTTTTAGAAACATCCCATCAGTGACATCACTGAAGTCAACTCCTAGGTACTGTAACTGTCGTGTGGGTAGTTTCACAAGAATCAGACAAAGGTTTAAGCATCGCTTGTTCTAGATAAAACTGCAAAAAAAAAACAACAACCAATAATGAACTTCTTTGCGTTTCTGTTTGCCCAAATCATATATTCACAACGTGAAATCTAGAAAATAATATTACGTAACCAAAATCCGCAATATGGAAACAGAACCTGTGTAATTGTTGATAGATGATGTACTCGTAACATTTTTTCAAGACGAACTACAACATTTAAAAAATGACTTGTATGTACTTGATATCTCTAATCAATCCACGGGTTCCAGCACAAAACAAAACTAAAACGCATACCGTTTCGCGCTTCTTATTAGTTGCTCAAAAGTAATTTGACCGTATAAAATGCATAATATAAACCTAGAAACATATACGTGAGCAGTACTTAAGCACTGTAGTATCGGTGTTAAGACATACCTCTCAAATACTGTAAATCAAGTTAAAAATATCTCAAGACCGATTCTGGTCATAATGAAACCATGTTTCGTGTATGTTTTCTTTTTCATCTTGAAATAACTCATTTCTAAATACCTTTTTCACTGTTAACATCTTGCAGCAACTCTGCGACAAAATATACACTCTGACAGTTCATCCTGCTACCAACATTAAATAAAACAAATCTTAAGATTTCTATATTTATGTCTTTAGTGGTTTCATTAGTGACAAAGGCTAAACTTTCTTGGAAAAATGTATTTTATGTGTTGCGGAAAAAACTGACTTGCTTTAACAAAATATGTTTACAAATCCTTTCACCTGGCATTTTCGTAGTTAGAAATTATGGAACGCTCTGTTAAAAGCAAGGGAGTTTTTATGTCCGTTGCAGTTCTTTTGCAACATGAATATAATTATATCGTTATTAATTTCTTGAGATACGCGATTCCATATTATATTCCCTTTTAATCAAATTCTAAAAGTATGCTTGTTGACTCCGGTATCACGTTAGTTAAAGACTTCGAAGCTTACAATGTTTAGGGAGAAATGGAATACTGGTGTGTATTTTTTTCTTTAAAGTACCGAGACCAGCCATATACTGTATGTTTATGTTCCAAAATGAATATCGTTTATGGCCTTCACACGCGTTACAGTATGCTCCTCTTCTTTTTATGCTCAGCTACTAAGATTTCCCTTCAGTGGTAAAATTAGATATGAATATTCAATACTTAAACGGGCACAGTTAAGACATTAAATATACATATACATACTGTATATAGTACAGTTTGCATACGGTAATATGTTTGTGTTACGCGATTAAAAAATAAATAAGAATGAAAAGTCCAGCACCAGCTGGATTCAAACACACAACCTGCCAGTTGGTAGTCACACTCCTAGACCAGTAGGCTACAAGACACCTCGCATGAAAAGGCAGGCGAAACAGCCCTACACAGCCCTGTCGCAGTAAACGGATATAATCATACCGTTACTAAATTCTTGAGATACGCGATTCCATATTATATTCCCTTTTAATCAAATTCTAAAAGTATGCTTGTTGACTCCGGTATCACGTTAGTTAAAGACTTCGAAGCTTACAATGTTTAGGGAGAAATGGAATACCGGTGTGTATTTTTCCTTTAAAGTGCCGATTCCTGGAATCTGACTGGCTGACACCGCTTTGAAGTGGTTCCATAAAATCTGGTATACGGAAAAGAAAGCGTTGATAAATACAAGTGTCTTTTAATACACTCTTTGCTGTGCTCTTGAGGATCCTTGTGATATTTTAAGCTCTAGTTGAATGATAGGTGTCGCATTTTAAATAATTTTCGTAGCTAGAAATTATGAAACGCCCTGTTAAAAGCAAGGAAGTTTTTATGCCCGTTGAAGTAAAACAAAATGCCCGACAGAGTATGGCTTGGACAGATTCCAAGTGCTTGTACAAATGTGCTAAAGAAATTAAACTTTGAGTATACAGCTTGTCCAAAGTCATCCATTATTAATACTATTAGTAATATCTTCAGTAAAGGCTTTGATGCATAAATATTTCTGATAAAGGTAGGTTGTGTACTTTTGTCCAACTGAGCAATCTTGCTTTCATAAAATATACCAACATTTTAATGACTGATGATTAACATGCTGTAATACACAGTTCAAAATTAAAGGCTCAAATGCTGTAAATGAGAGGTTAAGCTCCCCTTGGCGGTTTTACAAGGCGATGCCGGATAGTTTCCGGCAGAGCGTCAAATGATACGTGACACCACGTGATCCCGCGTGACACCGTGACACGCCCACCGCGGTATGCCGCGAAATACCTCACCCATTTTGAATGGCTGCATCTGTAGCTATCCTTTGAAAACAGAGAACACCTTTATATCTACAAAAAACTTGACATTTGCATTACAAAATGTATTTTTGAATTACAAAGCAGACAGAGTAGTCCTTTAATTCATAGATCAGATCTTGGCCAAAACATGACAATCAGACAGGAGCTGAATTCGGAACAGGAGCCTCTGCTTCGTCGTTTATTGAGCTTTTGATCAACGACTGAATTAAACAGATTCACTATTTTAACTCTTTGATTAAAATACACAAAAAGCACCTTCCTTCAAGCCAGAGTTGAACCAACAACCTAAGGATTCCCAAGTGTTTTTATTACAGTTCCCCACTCTACCAACTGAGCTATCGAAGGGATATCAGGAGCTGCTCTCTGGCACATACTGCCCACTGTAGTGAAATGTTCCGGATGAGTAAAATCCCAGATCGACATTGTTTCCAACTCGTTTCCTTAGTCTTTTTTTACTTTGAATTTAAGCCACAAACCAGGATTCTACTGTATAAACTTCCGGGGATATTAAAACATGTTTGATGGGGCATCAATCATTCCAGGCGGAAATTGACTCCTTTTTTTTTCTTGGGGGAAATGAGTAACAAAACTAAATGTCATTCTGTGTTTCTTAGAAGCATTATCACAGCTAATGCATGTAATGCCTTTAGTATGTGAAGGTGAGAGTTCAGTTATGCCAGGGAGTAAAGAGAACTGAAATTTAGAAAATTCATATTTAAATAGATTGCAAATCTTCAAAGTGTTCTGTCACTGCAAAATTATTACAGGGGTCTACCAGCTGCGATACGTGCTTGTTTTGGGACTATTTCCAATAAGTATCGCATTAGTAATTGTGTGTCCTTACTGGTATCTTTTAAACTGTGAGGGACATTCGGTTATATAGTCATAATCCGATTTTAACGTGTCCTGCATTTTAATTTACTGAACAGATAAATTGAAACGTTCTGATTCAGAGCCCCTGCAGTTCGTGCTAATTAGAACCACAACAATGCTCCCGTGTCCTGAGCACCACACTGAGCACATGTTCAGCTGGGCTCTGACTTTGTTCAGCACAACTTCTTGTTGCAGTTGAGCTCAGAGCTAGAGATGATCTCCATATTCTACCGCACTAAGTACTTCGAAAGTTTGTACACAGTACACACTTTTAAGTGGAGTCAGGTTTTTAAAAAATTAAACCAGCGCCCTGTCACAGAAAAGTACCCCGGTCTCCCGCGCAACAAGCGTAGGTACTCAGCACTGTACTAACGAGGAGCACTTATTCGCAGCTGAGCGTGAGCTCTGTTTACTGTCAGCAGACATTTCCTCATTTCCAATGACGTTTTCGCCTGCCCTCAGCTTTTTAAAGACGGTCATAAACGATCATGAAGTAACTCATGTGAGTTTGAAGTCTGTTTCTGTTGTCTCGGCTCTTGACGAAGAAAAGCCGTACCTGGGAGACTCCCTCTCTGAAGAAGTTTGCCGTCACCCTGCAAGGGAGAAGAGCCATCAATCACTGAGACAATTAACATTAAACACGTGAAATGCGAAATGTTGTGATTTTTTTCCCACTTAAGGCTTCTATCATTTCTACTCTAACGAGAAAAGCTTTTCATCAGAAGTGGGATTTGAACAAATGTCTCCAGGAGAAACTGCTAACTGACCGCAACGCCTTAGACAACGAGCCTTCCTGCCTGTGGTTATTGTATTGAATTATATGTTTTATTTATTTATAAGAAAAAAGTGAAATCAAGTAATGAGGGAAACATATTTTTTTCATGGAGGAAACTAGTACGAGCAAATGTAAAGTTTAGAGCAGCGCTTAATTAAAACGATCAGAAACCGAAAGCGCTTCTTTTGCGGAACAGTATATTCCAATACCGGTGGTTCTGCAGAAGAAATAAGCCGAACTCCAAACACTGTTGCCATTACGGCTACTCTGGCTGTAGCTGCTTTAAGATCTACTCAGCGGGCACAGGTTGTAGGAGGTCAGACTGTGTTGGCGCTGTCTAAATAACAGTGTGCGA
This sequence comes from Lepisosteus oculatus, assembly GCF_040954835.1. NCBI lineage: Eukaryota > Metazoa > Chordata > Actinopteri > Semionotiformes > Lepisosteidae > Lepisosteus > Lepisosteus oculatus. The sequence goes on from NC_090709.1 coordinate 29,918,483, forward strand.
ATTTAAACTTATTTAAATAAGACTGTTTACAATGTAATACATGCTCCAAAAGCGTTAATACTGCACTGGCTGCTATTTGAAACGCCTTCATAAATGACGTGTAGTAGAGATTGATGCAGCTGGCTTTTATGCTTCACAATACATTATGTAGCGTTTGCAGGTTGTTTTCAGAACTAAAGAACAGTGGAGACACGATTAACCAACCAAGCACTAGCTTTATTTAACAACCACACAAAAACCAAACACAAGATCTACACACACACATGAGGAGACTGACGGAACACGTACACATATTTAGGGTGGTAATTACCTAACAACACACTATACTTTTACAGGACTACACAGGGCACTAGAATTACTAGGACATTATTTACACAGGTAGGGTCAGCCGCTGGTCATCGTGCTGACCCTCAGACTCTCCCCGGCTACCACTCCCAGCATGCCCAGCGGTACTACGAGCGCCTAGGGGCGCTTCCTCCTCACCACCAGGCGAGGGCGTTACAATATGGACTCCCAGGAGGCTCCCATACTTCGGATTCTTGCTTTCTTATCAGAACATACTGATGCGCAAACATATTCATTACCATATTTCAAAGCATTGGAATAATATATGTCGTACAGCAACACAAAAACAGGAAGACAAGTATCACAGCTACTATAATCGGTGTTAGTAACTTAAAGAAAAACATTCCCCCTCGCCCAAACAGTGATTCTAACCAGGAGAGAAATGGGTGAGGCTGTAGAATGAGGCATTAAAGCACATACATAACAAGATGCATTTCTTTAACTTTACAGTATGATTTATAAGTTTATACCACAAATTACTCATATCCCCCTCATTATCAGTTTCATTCAGCCAGTTTTTATACAAAGAGGCTTCGCATTTAGATTCTTCCTCTTTCTGGGTGGTGACAGGCTTCCACATAAAAAGGAAAAAGGCTGGGCACATCAGTCCCAAGCATGTGATCCCCATCTATCCCTGTGGAGACATCACTCCTGCGCTTTGCTCAGTTCGTTTGTGACCTTTTTACAGTGGGAAGCATGAATTCAGGGCACCCTTTCCGTGACTTTCACAGCAGTCGCAGTGGTCAGCAGCCTTGGTACGGCCCCCTCCACCTGAGTGAACACCACTTCTTTTTCCTGAAGTCTTTCACCAGAAGAGTAATAACTCTTAGAAAAATCTACACATTGTTCCACTGCCTCAGCTGTGCCATTTTGCAGAACAATTCTAGCTGAAGTTGTAAAATTTCTCATTGGCCCGTTCCTGCAAAACATCTTATTATGAACAAACAAATCATAATAATAATGTGCCGCTGAGTTGAGGTGCGAAGAAGGGTGGCTTTGGCCTTCCTCCAGAAGGTCTTCAGTTTAGAGATGTAGTCCTGAACCGAAGGTACCTCTGTGTTGTGGTGGGAGTCAGGGATAAGAGGAGGCTGATAACCTAAAGCACACTTAAAGGGAGACATGCCGGTAGCTGTAGTATACAGAGAATTGTGTGCATACTCTGCCCATGGGAGCAAAGACACCCAATTGTCATGGGTAGAGGAGATATAAGTCCTTAAATAGGTCAGCAGTTCCTGATTCATTCGTTCAGTCTGACCGTTGGCCTGAGGGTGATAAGCTGAGGTAAGTGAGACTGAGGCGCCCAGCGACTTACAGAAGGCCCTCCAAAATCGGGAGACAAACTGGGGGCCCCTATCAGAAACAATATCTTTAGGGATGCCATGCAGTCGGAAGATATGTTGTACAAACAATTCTGCTAGTTCCCGAGCTGTCGGTAAGGATGGTAGGGGAATAAAATGGGCAGATTTGGAAAAACGGTCTACCACCACCATAATAGTTGTGTGTCCATGGCTGGGTGGAAGGTCAGTAATAAAATCTACTGAAAGATGGGTCCAAGGACGGTCCGGGATGGGTAGGGGTTGAAGAAGGCCCGCTGCCTTCATCCGGGAAGACTTCATTTGGGAGCAGATAGAGCAGGCCTGGACATATTCCTTGACATCCTTGGCCATAGATGGCCACCAGAAGTCTCTGGAGATGAAATCCAAGGTACGGTGGAATCCAGGGTGTCTGGCGAAGCGGGAGTCGTGTCCCCATTGTAAAACTGCCGATCTGCCGGAATTAGAGACAAATAACTTGTCCTGAGGGCACTGAGGTGGTACCGTCTGTCCTACCAAAGCTCGTTGAACAATTACCTCAATGTCCCATCTTACAGCTGCCAGGAACTTACCAGACGGGATGATAGGTTCTGGAATCAATTCGGCCTCAGGGGGGTCGATTTGCCTTGTTTAGGTCCATTACGGGTCAAAGAGGTTATGGGAGTGACCACCGAGCTGAAATTTCGAATAAACTTCCTGTAAAAGTTAGCAAAGCCGAGAAATCGTTGAATGTGTTTTAGATTCTTGGGAGTGGGCCAATCAGTAATCGCCCAGACTTTACTCGAATCCATTTCCACCCCATCCGGCGAGATGACGTACCCTAAAAAGTGAATCCTTGAAGCATGGAAAGTACACTTCTCCTGGAAGGAATCAGAAAAAATTAATATGTCATCTAGATAAACCAATACAAATCTTTGTAGGAGATCCCGAAAGATGTCATTAATAAAAGATTGAAACACTGCTGGAGCATTAACTAAACCAAAGGGCATGACCAAATATTCATAATGTCCATGGGTTGTCATAAATGCCGTCTTCCATTCATCCCCCTGCCGAATGCGGATTAGGTTATAGGCCCCTCGTAAATCCAGTTTAGTAAAGATCTTGGCTCCATGCACCGACTCAAGTGCTGCTGGAATTAAAGGCAAAGGGTACCGATTCTTGATGGTGATCTCATTGAGGCCACGATAGTCGATGCAGGGACGGAGCCCACCATCCTTCTTTTCCACAAAAAAAAAAAACTGGCACATGCTGGTGAGGTGGATGGACGTATAAGCCCAGCCTTCAGAGAATCTTGTATATAGACTTTCAGGGCCTCAGACTCAGAATTGGAGAGTGGAAAAATACGACCTTTGGGAGGGATAGTAAGGCAAAAGGTCAATGGCACAATCGTATGGTCGATGAGGGGGGAGGGCCAAGGCCTCCTGCTCATTAAAGGCTTCCTGAAGATCAGAGTATTGAGGGGGTATGGTAGGAACCCCTGAAGGGGGCGTCGCCATGAGTGCAATCTTCACTGGTAGGTGACAGCATTTTCTAATACATCTGGGTCCCCAAGCTACAATCTCTTTACGGGACCAAGAAATGTGTGGGTCATGCTGCTGTAGCCAAGGAAATCCTAGAACCAGAGGATGTGTAGGAGTCTCCAGGAGATAAAACCAGATGTCTTCGACATGGGTGGCGCCTATCTGCAGGCTTATAATTTCCGTTTGCCACCTAATAAGTCCTGGAGATACGGGGGAGCCATCAATAGACTGGACACGAAGAGGGGTGGACACCAGGGTCAAGGGTAATTTCCAAGCTCAAGCGACGGAGGCGTCTATAAAGTTTTCTGCCGCCCCAGAGTCAATAAAAGCAAGAAGAGGTCTCCTTTCATTATCCCAGAATAGGATAGAACAAATAAAAAATCCTGAGGAAAACTGAGGGAATTGAGTAGTCTCACTCACCTTAGGATTCCGAGAAGGTGGGCGGCGCCTCAATGACGAGTATGCAGCAGGGCAGGCCGCTTTAAAGGGTCCAAGTACAGGCAGCGACCCTCTCGTTGGCGCCTTTCACGTTCTTCAGGGGTTAACCGGGTGCGGGCTATTTCCATAGGTTGTTCCGAGTCGGCAGATCTGAAAGGTGATAGCCGAGGAGCCTCTAGTATAGAGGACCGGGATCTCTCAGCACTCCTATGACGAATTCTGAGTTCCAATTGCAAAACCTGTGAAATAACTTCCTGCAAGGTATTGCCCAATTGTGGCATATTTACCAGATGGTCCTTAATTTCTTCACTGAGTCCTTGACGGAAAAGAAAAATAAGGACCTCATCGTCCCAGTGAGTCTCTGCTGCCGCTACTCGAAAATCAATAGCATAATCATGTACAGACCGGCGGCCTTGGTGGATGGAGGAGAGGCGGAATGCAGAGTCTTGGCCAACTACGGGGCGACAAAAAACCCCCTTAAATTTTTCTAAAAAAAAATCATAATCCTGAATTTCAGGAGCCCCGCGATCAAGCAGAGCAGTAGCCCATTCCAGAGCGCGGCCGGTTAGCAGTGAAACTATGAAGGCGATCTTGTCCTGAGGAGAAAAAAAAGTTTCCGGATGGAGCCTGAAAACCAGCGCACACTGTGCTAAGAAGCCCCGACATTTGGTAGGGTTGCCGTCAAACCTGTCAGGTGGAGTTAGTGGAAGAGGTCGAGGGGCAGGTGTAGCGGCTGGCGGGGGCGGAGCCGCAGCGGCAGCTCCAGCGTTGCTTCCTCGATTGCCGATGGGTGGTATTGCAGACAGGTGCGCAGAGATCTGTTGGACAGAAGCCTGGAGCTGGAGTAAGGCTTGTCCGTGCTGATCCAAAGCTGAGCGAATCTCCTGTTGCTCCGCTGGGTCCATGTTAAATGGCTCAGTATTCTGTTACGAGTTCGGTAACAGGGACCGAACGAGTGAGTGAACCCACTTGCAGGAGCGAACAAAGCCAAGTCGTAATCCGAAAGCAAACCGTAATCGTAGGAACGAGCCGAGAGTCCAGGGGAAGCCAGATATCCGAAAGGGTACGTGTACCGAAGCCGAAGAGTAATCCGAAGCCGTAGTCCGTAGAGCAATCCGAGAATCCAGAGGTAGCCAGAAATCCAAAACAGAGCGAAAGCACCAATCCAAGCCGAGATCCGAAAAGCCGAAGTCCAAAGGGAAAAACCGAAAGCCGAAATCCAAGACAAACACAGAGTAGAAGAAGCGCAACCAGGAAGCTCGATAGGGAAAACCAATACTGAGCAACAAGTTAGGGAAGGACAGGTGTTTAAGTAGGATGAGACAGGGGTGTGGTGGTGAATGGGAAAACTGATAGGTGAACTGATAGATAGGGGCTACGCCTACTTCTGCCTCCTCCGTTGCCGGGAGCCAGGGTTCGTAACACTTTCCCATGAAATCATTTTTTGACCTTCATGATCCCTTCAGGGCGTACAATTAGCACAGAAGCAGCAGCTTTAGTCCACATGTTTTTCAAGCAGGATATTAACAGTATGATTATAATGAATAATACCAGACACACAAATATGTATTGAACCAGAGACCCTCTCCAGGTTCCTAGCACATACTGTAGCCATGCACCAATGCCCCAATCATCTGGATTATAATTATGATATATATTTTTCTTCATCATAGATGTGCTTTGCTAAGTCATTAATTTGCTAATAATTGTCTAGAATACAAGTACTGTTTAGTCTTTGCTCACCTAAACAGCAGTCTATCACCCTAATAGAGAATGACCTAAAACTGTGATTATAGCGAGGAGCATACAGTTATTTCCATTCTAATACATCTGAGTTACACTCAGACTAAAAGCAGGGCTATTTACCCATGCCAATAAACCTAAATAACCACCTCTATCAAAGGGGATTACTCCCATGAGCATCTTTTATAGCAATACAATCCCAACAGGAGCTCTGATTATTATTTGTGGCTGACTGATAAAGTATTGATTCCATATCCCCATTTATAAAAGTAAAACTCCTTACACTTAACAGGTACACTGTCACCCCCCCTCAGGAAGCTCAACAAACACAGAAACAGTGACAATATAATAATGTTCTCTCAGTCTCTGGTGCAGTGGTTCGGTGTCAGCGCAATGCGTAGATCCAGCGAGCTCATCCTGTCACTCAGATGGCAGAGTCGGTAGTCAGTTGCACTTGATATGGCCCTTCCCAGCAGGGTTGCAACATCTGGCAGGGTATATCTTCCTCACCCACACCTACTCGCCAGGTATCAGGTCGTGTCTTCCCCCTACTGGAGGTTTCCAAGCGTCCAGCACCTGTTCACCAGCCCCGTGCACCACTTCAATTAACAACCTACAATACTACAATAGAGAATTAGCAAATTCAACAATCCATTAGCCAAATTCATCCCTCCAGGAAGTTTCGTTGATTGGCCTGTGATGATATCAAACAGGCTCTATTACACAGTTCTGTTTGATCCAGCCCGCATCCCATGGTGTTCCTTCAGTCTGATGTCTAGTCAATCTTTTCTGTTCCTTCATTCCACTGTTCCAGCAGACTGAGGGTGATCTCAGTCCATCTCACCCCGAATAATCCAGCCACAGCCTGTCCCTTGATCATAATACATGCGGTAGGGCAGTGCCCACCAAGGGCTTATCTCCATCATCAAGTGTTTGGTAGACACAGAGGCAGTGACAGCAACCCACTGGGAAAACAGATTATAAGAGCCAAGGTTGTAAACATTCGCTACTGCATGAAAGGTTTCTCAGGAGCAGGCCTTTTGAGCTGTAGCACCTGCACCTGAACTGTAGTTGAGTTCCTTTGATAAGCATCACATTGAGATACCACAAAAGTAGCTACTGCTTCAAACACGGTCCCCACCCAGGTTTGGGTAACCGGCACACCATTTGACTCACACCCAGGTGTCCGACAGAGTGCATTAGTCGAGCTACAAAGGGCATTAGGCTGTGAGGGCATGCAGAGCGTCCAGTGTGCTGGCAGCACCACACTCTTTTCTAACCATGTCCTTTTCTCTGCTTTAGAGGCCTCAGCCTGAATATCCTGTAGCTGTCCCCTTTTCACCAACAGAGGTCTCACAGGGGTCTCAGACTCCTGTTCTACCAGGACTGTGCACCTGACAGCTACATCTGCAAAGTTGTTCCCTCGAGTTACTGGAAACATTTCTTTATTATGTGATTTATACTTTACCACAGCTACTTCAGTCAGTAGCTGCAAAGCTTCTAACAGTTAAGAGACAAACCCAGCATTCTTGACTGGAGTCCCTTCCATGTTGGGGAAATCCCTATTCCTTCACTGCCATCCAAAATTGTGGCATACACCAAATGTATATATACAGTCTATATAAATTGCTACAATTTTCCATTTAGCATATTTACAAGTTTCAATTAAATATTTTCATTCGGTCTGCTAGTTCTACACCAGATTATTCACAGTTTATACAGCCAGGCAGGTAGCCTGCACAACACATAAACACGGCCCTTTGGCCACCGCATCAAGGGGTCCTGAATAATAATAACCCACCAGACGATGCCTATCTCCATGCTCCTGCACCAGCACAACGGCTCACAACCCATTTCTTTCACTTACAGACAGATTACATACAGATGATCAGTCTGAGGGAATACAGTCCAGGGCCAGTGTCTGCAAGAAAGCTTGTTTCAAAACATCAAAAACGGTTTCTGCTGCAGGGGTCAAGGCAATTTTGTCTTTAGACTGCACTACCCCCCTTAAACCAATACGTCACTGGACAAGCTCGTTCTGAGAAGACATTCACCCTTGCTTTATCATGTAGTTGGTTTTATACTCCTTTTTTTCCTCTTTAGATCCAATACTTGGAGTAGCCCAGCCTTATGGATTCCCTAATTAGGTAAAACAATCACAATATCACATAACTCTATTGAGTTAGTTTACATAAATGCTATTTCATGCACTAATTCCTTATAAAATGCTGCAGTCTGGGCCTAAAATAGGTCTGGGGTGTCCCCCAACCACATCAGTAGTTGAAACTGTACATCTTTTCCCAAGCAGACTGTGACAGCTTATATTTGCTTTAAACACAACCCTTGCACCCCTTCTCCTGTAGCCTCCTGTTACCCGTTAGAAAACTTTATATCACATCTTTATGCTGTTTTAGTCTAAAAACAGGACAGCTGTGCTCCTGTGTCCCCCAGTTACTGCACACTGTAAGATTATTTCACTTTTATTTAAATCCTGAGATAAATTTAGGAAGGCTACAGAGGGGTTTACTAGATTAAAACTGTTAGTTCACGCACGGCTCTCGTTTCAGCTTCTGACGTTCTTTAATTGTGAAATCAAGCCTCTTTCTTACAATTTCTCAAAAAAACACCTTTTTTTTAGTAACTGCACACCAGCTTATTAGTAGTTTTGTCTTTGGGGTTTTATATCTCGGTATAACATTAAAGTCGCACAATAATTTCGACAAACTGGCGGCTCCCTTTTCTCCTCCTTGGGAGTCTTTTTACCTCCCATTTGCAGCGCTTGCACTTCTGCATGCATGCTTCACGAGTTATTAAATCAAATCTGTCTCCGCTGTCTGTAATATCAGGAAAGCATAGTTGTACATTCTTGGCAACATCATGTTTTAACCTACTCAAGTAAATTTGTTTTATTACTGTGGAAGTATCTTCATTCACTTCCTTCTCATCGGCTTACCCCGAGTATACTATCCATAAAGCTATAAACCTTTCTGTAAAATCTGAAACATCCTCACTTCCTTCTGCTGACATGCTGTTACTTTTCTCTAATCAGTTTTCGGTGGGTAATGCTCTTTCAAAAATCTCCACACTAATTCCTACCCTTCTCCTAGATTCTCTCTTAAGGCGTTCTATTTCTTCTTTTGCTGTTTCTTTTTCTGCATATATAACTTCGTTTCGTTCAGCCATTGCTTTTAGCTTTTCCATCAGAGATTTTTGCGTCTCATCTATGATATTCTGTTGAATTCTCAAATATTCCTCTAAATATTGTTTATTTTTATCAAAATGTTCATACACTTTTCTACATTCCTGTTCAGCCTAAATTCCGTCTGACATATTTCTTTTAAGTTTTACTTTGGATTAATCAAACTTTTTTTTTTCTTCACACCAAACCATTTTCACGTCTCCCACGCGCCCCGCGGAACCCCCCTAGTCGAGACAAACTGACGAACTATCACAATTCGGGAACACGGACCAGGTTCCAAATCCTGGCTTTAAACACACAGTTGAATCGAGTTACCATTTTCGGCTCTTCTGCGAGTACAGTTCTAGTTACCACCTTCAGCCGTACTGCAGTTGTGTACCAGGATGCAACACCTGGATTGTTTCGCACGGGCAGGGCGAGACGCTATTCCTTCAGCAATCCCTTTTATTCTACCCCACCTTCACAAAACAGGCATCTAAAAACACATACACCATTAACTCATTTTTCTGTTGTACTTGCTTCAGCACCACAGCAACATGGAGAGGACAAGGGACTTTTTAGAAAAGAGGAGTCCTTACCTCTTTTTAGTAGCGGCCGCCGAACTTTTCCTCTCCATGTCCGTGTGGTTTAATTTAGATGGATACTTAGATAGATAGATACTTTATTGATCCTGTGAGGGAAATTGCAGTGCAACAGCAGCTTAACACACACAACACAGCCACAGTGTAACGAATTATATAATAATAGTACAATACATACAATACAATACAAGAGTTACTCACAGTCCGGACAGACAAGAACAAACTAGAACAGAACAGTACACAGAAAATCGTATCACACGTATGAATATAAATATAGATGTAACCATAGATATAAATATAAATATAAATGTATTGCACAGGTCCCTGGCATATATTGCACAAAAGTGGTTGTAAAAGGGAAAAAGAAAAAGAAAAAGAAAGAGAACAGATGTAGCAGTAGATGTGTATATGCGTTTAGTCCAGAAACAGGTCACTGTCGCTGTTGCCTCTGCCAAGACGCAAGGTGGATGCGTTGTACAGTCTTATGGCAGACGGCAAGAATGACCTCCTGTAGCGTTCCCTGTCGCACCGTGGATGAATCAGTCTATTGCTGAACGTGCTCTTCATTCCTGCAAGCCTGTCATAGAGGGGATGGGAGAGGTTGTCCATGATGGCCTCTAGTTTGGACATCATTCTCCTCTCAGCCACTACCTCCAAGGGGTCCAGGTCAGACCCAATGACAGAGCTTGCTCTCCTGATGAGCTTGTTCAGCCTTTTGGAATCTACTGCTATAATCCCAGAGCCCCAGCACACCACTGCGTAGAAAATGGCACTCGCTACCACCGACTGATAAAACATGTGTAGCATCTTACTACACACATTGAAGGACCTGAGCCTCCTCAAGAAGTAAAGTCGGCTCTGTCCTTTCTTATAGATGGCCTCGATGTTCTTAGACCATTCCAGTCTATCGTCGATGTGCACTCCCAGGTACTTGTACGAGTCCACCATCTCCACGCCACTCCCATGGATGTAGACAGGAGTAGGTTTGATCTTTTTCCTCCTGAAATCCACCACCAGTTCCTTTGTCTTTGTAACATTCAGTTCCAAGTGGTTCACCCCACACCACTCCACAAAGCTACTTCTTCATCATTTGGGTCACGTATCCGCCAATCTGCCTTTTCCTTTTTAGAGGACGTTGTAAACCTTTAGGAACAATATGATCTAGCAACAAGGTTATGTCACTGTAATTAGGCTTAAGACAATCAAGAACAAGGCTTGCCTTTCTTCGAAATTCTTTACGGTCATCAGGCAATTTAGGAAAAAGACTTAACTAATGCAAATAGTTCACTAGGAGACCAATGTCAATGTACATATGCTGGAGTTCCTTCTGGACCTGTAAAAGTGCACATTGGCATTTCACGAACAAGTGAAAAGGCTTTGGCTCCGGACCGCTTTCTAGTTTCGGTGGAGACTTTTTCTTTTTAGAAGGCATGGCCATGACTTTAGCTGCAGCTTGCTGTTCTTTAGTTTCAAGACTAGTCTTTTTTTAAGCTTCCCATTATTTCTGTGATTCCTCTTCCCATTACATAAGTTTTCCAATTCACTTTCTTTCCTTTCTTCTCCTTCTCTTCTAAGTTTCCCCTTCTTCGGGAAACTTCTTTTTCCTAATTCAACTTTCCTCTGTCCATTCTGATTCACTTACAAAGATCCTTCATAGTTATGGGCCCCTAATTATCATATATAAATTATGTGTAAGTTCCCTTACACCTATTACCCTAGCTTTACAGTTCATGAACATAAAACATTTTTTTTACTCTAACCCAGGCTATAATTGTTTCTCTGAATTTGTCGTACATGTACTTTTGCTGGACTGCTCGGTCCCATTTTCATCTTTGAATTTTAATTTCCCATTTTTACCGATCGGTGCCTTACTTAGAACCTTCTCACATCAACTACTCCGCAGAGCAAAAACCACACGTCTGTGTTAAGATAAGTTCTTTATATGAGTCCCAGACTCATCAAACCCGCGTGAGAACACCCCTGTGGCTCGCTTCTCAAACTATTAATTTTTAAGGATCTCTTACTGGCGTCAGACAGCTGCCAATTCTCCAGACGCGTCTCTGGAAGGATAAACAATTTATCCTCCGAGGTTCGTCCAATTTTGATAAAATTGTCAGGGTCCGGATGGAGTTTCAGCAGCCGTTCGCGTTCAGGTTTCTGATCCCAGACGAGCCCCCAAATTGTCATGGAACTATCAAGGAAGCCACAAGAGAGAGTTCTCACCTGAGTAAGGTCTTTATTTCAATATTGCAAGCCCTGCTGCCACTTCGCAAAGTGCAACCAGAGACTCAATTTGTTACAAGCAGTACAGGGTTTTTAAAAGACGTTGCGCTGTAAAAAAGTTTAGCGCTTTGTCCCTTCTAAAAGTTCCCCTTTCCCTAAGAGAAAACAGATTACATCAAAAAGCGAGAGAAGAAGCACTAGATTTGTTATTAAAAGCTAATCAGTTACTTTCAGCTAATTCTAATGACCCAGACAGCATATATTGTTTTGGTACATTGTCTTCTAAAGTAACCTAAACAGTGTAATTTGTTGATGCATTGTTTTCTAAAATTCTGCACGTACTGTAGCACAGCATTTACATCCTTGAAATATATTATCTTAAAGCACCAATTTATTTTTTGCAAAGCTCTCTACATTTTAAGAATCAATGTACTTATTAGATTTCCACTTCAAGACTTGTTCGGCTGGCGTTCTGGGAGTCGCGTTTTTCAGAATTGTATTGAGATCGTTTCCCACAGAGCTCAGATGTCAAAGCACAGCAGCAGCTCTCCACAGCGATCCTCTATAGCGCCCTTTCTCCCGCAGCTCCGTCCTCATTGGAAGGAAGCAAGAGTGAAAGGCTGAAGTGAAATAGAGCGGGGACGAAGGCAGTGAAGAGAGAGAACGTGGGAGGAAGAGAAAAACGCAAGGGAAAAAAAAGCAGCAGCGTAAAAGAGGTGACGGAGCTGTCCTCTCTATAAGAAGGGTGCCAGCGAGCCTTGCTCTCGCTTACGGCCACACCCCCTTGAACACGCCTGATCTCGTCTGATCTCGGAAGCTAAACAGGGATGGGCCTGGTTAGTACTTGGATGGGAGACCGCCTGGGAATACCAGGTGCTGTAAGATCTTAAGCGCAGGAGGCGCCCTATCCCCGCTCGCTCGCTCATTCCCCTGTTCACACGTGCAGTGCGGCTTGTCCGTCTGTTTATTTGTCAGCTTTGGCGAGACACGGGTGCTTGTGTATTAGCGTGAGCGTTTTTTATTCTGATCAGGAACAGTTTTACAAGTCCGCAAAGGATCGAGGAAAGGTTTATCGCCAGCTGAAAAGAGACACAGCGCTTCGGCTGTGGAGACTTGTTCGGCTGGCGTTCGGGGAGTCGCGTTTTTCAGAATTGTATTGAGATCGTTTTCCACAGACCTCAGATGTCAAAGCACAGCAGCAGCTCTCCACAGCGATCCTCTATAGCGCCCTTTCTCCCGCAGCTCCGTCCTCATTGGAAGGAAGCAAGAGTGAAAGGCTGAAGAGAAATACAGATGCAGCCATTAAAAATGAGCGTTAAAAACCCGCGGTACAGTAACCAACCCGCAGGGCACCGCTTTAAGTGATTGGCTGGCCAAAATGACCGACAGGGGCACTCGTGGTGCATTGGTTGGTAGTGAAAAGATTTAATCATTTAATGTCTTTACTGTGCACGTTTCAATCCGCTTAGTTTTGAATATTTATATGGAATTTTACCACTAAAGGGAAATTTTAGTAGCTGAGCATAAAAAGAAGAGGAGCATAACGCATCTGAAGGTCATAATCGATATTAATTTAGGAACATAAACATTACTGTATGTACATAAACAGTACTGTGTATGGCTGGTCTTGATAGTTTAAAGAAAAAATACACACCAGTCTTCCATTTCTCCCTAAACATTTTAAGCATTTAAAGTTTTATGAAACGGTACCCAAATATGTGATTGCTGTATAGAATGAATTTTAATTTTTAAAAATTATTTAACACAAAAATTAAGCTGTTTACATCTTCCGCCTGAGAACAGTCACCCGTTGCTACCCAACGCAGAAACACAGCCACTAACTAGCAAAGAGAGGACATTGGCTAGCCAATATGATAAAAAAATAAATGATTATTTTGTTTATTTCTTTTGCACATTTATTTGAACATTTCCATCGATTGTACAAGCACTTGGAAACTGTCCAATCCCTAGTTCATCAAGCATTTACCGGTCTGGCGCCGGTCTGTGTCTTCTAGGATATAATGCTAGCGAACTCTTGTTATTATTTCCACTATAACTACGCTGGGCAAACGTTCCGAGGTGAAATTCTTCCAGCACGGGGGTACCTTTAAAGCGGAGACAACGGCACCGAAATTTTTTGGCGCGCCTTCTCTTTAAAGCCCTGGCCAAATATGAAGACAGTACGTACAGTTATAATTCAAACGGAATTAAAAACTACACATCCCAGTTACCATGGTGGTGCTTGTGATCATTGCATTTAACCAACGAAACAGGGCGAAAAATCAGTCACATGACTTTGGGGCAGAGTTTCGAAGTATCAGCAACAAAGCGAAATTTACACGATAGGCTACCTCAAACTGTCAGTTACACGACTGTGTATGTCGCTTAAGCCACTCCTATTTGGCATTTTAGTTATGGAGGCGAGAAGATGCCCCCCCCCCCTCTCTGGGTGTCTGATTTGCCGCCATCTTTAACTGTTCGATGTCCGAATCGGAGTAGCTACGCGTACGAAATAAAGTTAATCCCAACTACAAAACATATATTTTTGTGGTAAGAGGGCTCAAAACATCAGTATTTACTGCTATTAATTACTGTACGATTTATAGTTGAAATCTGAGCCTAGATATAAAGTTAGATATAAAGTTAAAATCTCGACAAAGCAATGTAGGAAATACAGAGAAAATAAATCCTTTCTGACATCTAAAATCAGTTTTGATCAAGGTCTCTAAAACGAACAAGAAAAAGAGGTTTTTCGGAGGGCAATTACACTGTGTTTATATAGAATAACTGATTTATGAGCAATCTAATTTCTTGTTCGTTTAAAACAGTGAAATGTAAGCTGCAAAAGATCGCACCAGAAACAGCACTCTCTCTGCCTGTCATAGACGTTCAGGAAAGGCTGAATGAAGTCATATCAAGTACAATAATTCGGTGATCAATAATAACAGATAATGATCAATAATGAAGATTGCTCAGTGTGGATTTAATTTCCCCAGTGAACAGGATGTGCATTTATTAATTCTAGAAAAAAAGCCTTTCTTGATTTCATTTCTCTAGTTCTTAGTTTCTCTAGTTCCCTTTAAAATAAACTATTATTCCACAATGCAGAGTATTACATGGCCAGTATTTACACATGATATTTGTGATTTAAAGAAATTAACACAAGCAGCTTTTGGAGATATAAGTGTTGGCTGAGTTATTGCAGGATAAAAGACTAGAGATGTTGGCAAGAAGAAGATAATTTGGGGAAAGCTGAGGAATACACTTATAACAAGAACACTTCCTAATGGGGTTAGGCATACTTTTGATGAAGATGATTAAGTTAACAGACTATATGTTTACATAGATACTGAAATAAGGATTGTATTTTAGATTATGTGTAGTTGCTGGCATTGAACTGTGTGTTGGATGCACATGAATTGAAGGAATGGGCTAACATAGCTGATGCGGATCCACAGAGCCAGCATATTAAGATGTTTATAATTAGAGGCAATTTGTTTAAATAACTAGGTATGGATACTGATGTGCAAGAGAGGTGGAAAGGCTTTTTCGTTAAGCCAGCACTATAAGATATTTTATTCTCAGTGAGATGCTGCCATTTCATAGTGGGTTTCTAACACTGTGTATAGTTCCATCCACACAGTGCCTTTACTTCCATCCATTTCTAATCTCTTTATCCAGTACAGAGGATTTGGAGCCTATCCCAGTAAGCAACGGACACAAGGCAGAATACACCCTGGACATCGCGCCAGTCCATCACAGGACAGACAGACACAAACACACACACCAGGGCCAGTTTTCCCATAAACCAATGAACTTACCAGTATGTTTTGGAGTGCGAGAGGGAGTCATATCACACATATGGAGAAAAACCATGTAACCCAGAGAGAACATGTAAACCCCACACACACAGGATGGCAGGAATTGAACCTAGGACCCCAGTGCTGCAAGATAGCAATGCTAACCACTTCGCCACCATTATAAATGGATGGATATCTTAGTTATCTTTCTAGTTCACAGGTTTGCATGCATAATTTAATTTTGAAAGCCACTGAGACATCAGGTACTACTGTTGTATTTATGAAAAAGAAACAAAACAAAAAACATACTAACAACTGTGCCATCCTACTCCTTAGTTAATACATTTTATTATTCATAAACAGTTAACATTGTTAGCAAAATATTTTGAATTATATTTAACCCTATTTATTCTTTAGTTTTGTATTTAACTTATTATATGATAGTCAGACTTAATGTATATTTGAACAATGAAAATATATTTTTACAAGATTTTACATTAAGCACTTAAAATTAATATGGTTAATAATAGTAAACTGTAACATGCTGTAACAAGATCGGTTACAAGAAGAAAATGCTTTCAGAGAAAATGTTTCAACCAAACCTGTTCCCACACACCCCGCCCCCACTACCATTAGAATATACACAAACATTTTAGCGTTTCATTCTGAGCAGAAGACCCTCACACCTGAAGAGTGCTGGCTGTGACGAATTAAACCGGTTTTACATGTTTCAATCACAGACCATGTGACATGGGACTCAGTAAACTACAGTAACACCGTATTTGATAACACTTTAAAAACGCTATAAAATTATGTGACTTGACACAGAACAAGTTTACAACACAGTACAAAGATAAATGCTGACCATGACTTTAGAAGCATAAATTGCCTTACACTCAATTTAAACACAAGCTGTCTTTAGCCCTCTAAGCTGGTTCATACAGAAATGTAGAGATCTAGGCTCAGAACACACAGCTTCATTAGCGAATACATATGCAGGACAACTAGAGAAGACGTTTTACAGAGGATGGATTTTTAGAAACATCCCATCAGTGACATCACTGAAGTCAACTCCTAGGTACTGTAACTGTCGTGTGGATAGTTTCACAAGAATCAGACAAAGTTTTATCTAGAACAGACGCTTGTTCTAGATAAAACTGCAAAAAAAAAAACAACAACCCATAATGTACTTCTTTGCGGCTCTGTTTGCCCAAATCATATATTCACAACGTGAAATTTAGAAAATAATATTACGTAACCAAAATCCGCAATATGGAAACAGAACCTGTGTAATTATTGATAGATGATGTACTCGTAACATTTTTACAAGACAAACTACAACATTTAAAAAATGACTTGTATGTACTTGATATCTCTAATCAATCCACGGCGACATTGTTAAAGCAGAGTCCCAGTAAAACGAAACTAAAACGCCCTGCGCATACCGTTTCGCGCTTCTTATTAGTTGCTCAAAAGTAATTTGACCATATGAAATGCATAATATAAACCTAGAAACATATACGTGAGCAGTATTTACGTACTGTAGTATCGGTGTTAAGACATACCTCTCAAATACTGTAAATCAAGTTGAAAATATCTCAAGACCGATTCTGGTCATAATGAAACCATGTTTCGTGTATGTTTTCTTTAAAGTACCGAGACCAGCCATATACTGTATGTTTATGTTCCAAAATTAATATCGTTTATGGCCTTCACACGCGTTGCAGTATGCTCCTATTCTTTTTATGCTCAGCTACTAAGATTTCCCTTCAGTGGTAAAATTAGATATGAATATTCAATACTTAAACGGGCACAGTTAAGACATTAAATATACATATACATACTGTATACAGTACAGTTTTCATACAGTAATATGTTTATGTTCCTAAATCAATCTCTTTTATGAGCATGTGAAAGGCATGGTGAATCGATTCTCAAAAATAACTGTACTTTGCATGATTGGAAACAAATGCGTGATTGCGAAATGCTGTGGTGTTACTTTTACAAAGACGGTCAATGAAAAAAAGAATGTTGACCAGGGCAATACTTTGAGTTTACACTTACAGCTTGTCCAAGGTCATTCATTATTAATACTATTAGTAATATCTTCGTTAAAGACTTTGATGGCCACAGCTCAAACATGAGAGGTTGAGCTTTATTAGCTCCACCTTGCCGAAATTCCGGATACTATTATTTTGCTTGTCATATTATAGGAGAATTTACGGTAACTAGCGGTATTTACCGGTAACTCGCGGTATTTACCGGTAACTTGCGGTAGACTGCGTACAGCGTACCGGAAAATAAAGCGGTATCGCCCACGCATTTTGAATGGCTGCATCTGTATGTCCCCCAGCTCTGAGCCCATTGGGCCTGCTGGTGTGACCAGAGCTGCAGTGTCGCCATGCTGGTGGGGGTCAGTTCGGCTTTTCTGTTGGAATGAACAGGGGGGTTACATGATGGTGCTGTCTGTGGTCTGGCTGTCCTGCTGGTCTGGATGAGGGGTGCGTAGTGTGGTGCAGGTTCTTGTCCCATCCTGCTCTTGGTCCAGGTTGGAGGGTTGCACCGATTCTGAGTCTTGTTAGCTGGTATGGATGGGTTTGGGGGTGTTGATACCAGAGTGGTCCGGGGGGGGTGCAGGGGTCTCGGGGGCATTCTTGTTTTTCTGTGAGTTCAGGTTGATTCTGTTGGTTTTGCCACGAATCTCCCTCACGCAGGCAAGTGCTCCCGCATTCCTACGAGCTCTCCCCATACCAAACGTGCACTTGTCAATCAGTCCTCTGCTTAAACCCTCATCTGCCCCCCGGTCATTGCTCACGATTGAGATTCTCTCCAGGAGCTTACGTACTAACTACACCTTTGCCTTACTACGACTTCTCCCCTGGACCTCGACCCCGCTTTTCCGACTACCGCTTTAGCCACTCGATTTTGTACCTTCGCCTGTTTTACGCTTTCTCGGATCCTGACCCCAGCCTGTCTCTTCGTTTACGCCTCTGCCTTCTGAATCCACACCGACGCAACTTCTACGCCTTCCCGGACTCCGACCCCTGCCAGTCCCTCGACTACAGTTTCGCCTGTCGATTCTGTGCCTACGCCTGTGCTATTTGTGGAAGACCGAGTCAAAAGGTCAAGACAGTGACCATGCGTGGGAAAGGTTTTCTGTTCACACCTAAGACCACTGTCTTAGGTGCAAACTAAAGCCTGTGATTCCTCACACCCATTCAACCAGAGAAAATTGAAACAGATTATAGGATGCCAAATGGCACCCCCCTGTCCTGTTTGTTTGACTTCTGACACTGCCCCTTTCCTTGTATGTTCCTTTGATATGTTAAAGTATTGCCTACTTTTAATGTATAAAAAAGGAAAGTATAACTTCAGTCCAGTGAGCATGTCTTGAGTGCTAGGGGAAACCCTTTCTCTGTGATATGCTCCCCTTCAGCTGATTGTATTAAAGATCTCTGTTGACAATCTCCCAACCTGAGTGAAGACTGAGTTTTCTTCGACATACGCCTTCCCGGACTCGGACCCCTGCCTGTTTACTCCGACTACGCCTGCGTCTCGCGCCAACCCTACCAAGGGCACCGCATTGGATCCCTATCCTCAGCAGTCAGCCCCTGCGTGACAGGTTCTGAGTGTCTTGGTTACATCCGTTTGAGTGTATAGATGAAAAAGCTATTGAAGAGCACCCCGACACCCCCCACCCATCTCGGTGGAAGTTGCCATGTTCAAAAAATCCTAAAAAGATAATTAAAGTTTCACACAACAAAGCATGACTGTGAAAGGTCAGGAGGCCTGCCTAATGGTGGTACTGGCCCCACTAGCACCTCTTCCAGCAGCAACCTTAGTTTTTCCCAGGAGGTCTCCCATCCAGGTACTGACCAGGCTCACACCTGCTTCAGTACTGAAGGCTGCTGATTATGGCCAGCAGCCATATCACCCTGCAACTCACAACTGGCAACCCACTGAAGCTAAGCAGGTGTGAGCCTGGTCAGTACCTGGATGGTAGACCTCCTGGGAAAAACTAAGGTTCCTGCGGGAAGAGGTGCTAGTGGGGACAGCAGGGGGCGCTCACCCTGCGGTCCATGTGGGTCCTAATGCAACAGTATAGTGATGGGGACACTTTACTGTAAACAGGCGCCTTGCTTCGAATGAGATGTAAAACTGAGGTCCTGACTCTCTGTGGTCATTAAAAATCCCATGGTGTTTCTTGAAAAGAGTAGGTGTGTAACCCCGGCGTCCTGGCCAAATTTCCCCATTGGCCCTTACCAATCATGGCCTCCTAATAATCCCCCTCTATGAATTGGCTACATTACTCTGCTCTCCTCCCCACTGATAGCTGATGTGAGGTGAGCGTTCTGGTGCACTGTGGCTGCTGTCACATCATCCAGGTGGGGCTGCACACTGGTGGTGGTGGAGGGGAGTCCCCATTACTTGTAAAGCGCTTTGAGTGGAGTGTCCAGAAAAGCGCTATATAAGTGTAAGCAATTAATATTATTATTATTAATGAGCACAACACTTGATTACAGTAAAAAAATCATTAAAAAATAAAGAAATGTTCCACAACTCAAAGCAAGGTTGTATAAGGTTAGGGGAGCTGTCTGATGTGTAAAACACCTGGTTGCAGCACTGTGGCTGTTGTGCTTGAAGAGCTATTGACTCGTGAATAGCACCCTCCTATCACTATGTACCGCCTGTCTAATGGTGCCATATTGAAAACATCATAAAAAAATAAAGAAAAGGGACACAGCCACAGCAAGATTGTGTAAGGTTAGGGGGCCTGTATGGTGTGTAAAACACCTGGTTGCAGCACTGTGGCTGTTGTGCTTGAAGAGCTATTGACTCGTGAATACCACCCCCCTATCCCCATGTACCGGCTGTCTAATGGTGCCATATTGAAAAAATCATTACAAAATAAATAAAGGGGCCGCAGCCACAGCAAGGTTGTATAAGGTTAGGGGGCCTGTCTGGTGTGTAAAACATATGGTTTCAGCAGTGTGGCTGTTGTATTTGAATTGCTATTGTAGCGGCAATGCTTGTTAATAAGACAGAATTAAGCGTTGGTATGCTGTCCTAAAGGAGGCCCCATCTCACCCTCCATCTCTGTGGTGCAGCCACAGAGAAAGTATTCATGCAGGCTGATTTGAGATGTTTTCTTTTGATAAGGAACAAGCTCCCAGACGGGGATGCACTTAGCTAAGCCTGGCTATCATGATCAATGGTCATCCATTGGCGCCTATCAGTCTAGGGAGTGCCGAATACCATGTGGGTCTCCAATGCCCGCCAAACTCTCAACCAATCAGCACACATCTGGGTCTTGGTCAAAAAGGGAGTGCAAGCTCAGATCAGGGCTCTCCTTGGCCATTTTCGCACATCCTCAGAGACAATCACGTGACAACTGCTGTTGTCTGCAAAAGGACTTGGACTTTGTTCTAAGCGCGAGGCCGAGGATCCCGTACGTACTCAGAATTCTACCAACGTGAATGCTCCGCTTGATCAACGGCAGCCTACAGTTGGACCCTCGTCCACAACCTGAATAGCTTATTCAGAAGCAGCGCTGGACCGGGAAAGAACCAGCTTCTTCCCAGGCAAAAGAGTGACTTGTGAGGACTCGCGGTCACACTCTGTGCATAGAGACTTTCTACTAGCCAGCCGGACTGCTGGTAGATCCCCTCGGAGCAACGACTGCCCTGCACACCGCAGTCAGATTCCTCCGCCCGTCCTACTCCGAGCTGCACCTCGACTGGTTGGCCGGTAGCCAGAGAACGCCGACACAACGCCCATTGGACAACTGCTGCAACAGAGGCTGCAACAGAGCCTGTCAGCTGGTTTGGTGTTCTTGCCGGGAGATTCCAAATCCATACACAGTGGATAAGTAAACCCCATGTTCTACATTGCGTCTCGAGAATTCAATTGTACCTCAACACAAGTTGTTATCAATTTAATTCATGAGTAATGTATTTACTTCCGAGTTTAGAGTAACAGTGGGTAATAACACTGATTAGCGATTTGATAACCGAACGATATATATTGACATATATTCTCTGTTTTGTATCTCTTTGTGTTTGCATCTCTTCGAGATTATATACCTTGTATATTAATAACCCTCACAGTAAGGTCTGCCGCTCGTATCCAGGCAGACTAGTATATCTTTGGTGCACAATTTATATTAATAAATGTATCTCGTGTATTGAACCCGTGTGTGTGCGTTGTTAGTTGTTCTGACGATTGATTTTCTAAAAGCTACAACGAACAACTTCGTGATTACTGTTACAATTAATAATTGTCTCAGTAAACCCATCAAACCACTACATTTAATGGCGTCCCTGTGAAGGCGAGTTTAGAATGAAATGAGAATCAATCGCACAGAATAACTGATGTTGCTGTTAGTTCAAGTTCAGCACAGCACCGCGGCTTCTATACGCGAATACCGGGTGTGCTGATAACTGCGTAAAGAAATCCCCCTGTTTTCTGGCATTTCGTGTAACGTGTGCTGATTGGAAATCCATCTGCTCGGGTGTTTAGATTCCATACTGTATTTTGGTAAAAAGGAAAAAAAGTAATACTCTTAAAGTTTCTCTGACGTAATGACAATGGCTGCTAAAATGTCTGAAGTGGAGTCGCTTATAAGTACTATTTCTAGCGACGACAATCCTGTTTACTGGAGCGGTATCGAAAAGTTGAACTTTGATGATATTGAGAAGCTGCAAGTAAATCTAGTAACTAAGGTAGTGAACCAGCTTAACACAGGAGGGTCTGTGAATGCAGTTCAGGTCCTATCGAGTTTCGCCTTAAATCTAGCTAAACAGCTGGAACTGTCTTTGTCCGAGCTGACAAAGTTTCAAAAGCTTCAGGGAAAGCTAGAAAGATATAAGGCGGAGCGAGTTGAGTTGTTGGATATAATCAGAGAAAAGAGAGTGAAAAATGAGGAAAGTGAAGACAGACTCAGGGAAGTTTTAGGTAAATTAGATGACCTGTCTGCTAGAGAAACTGCGGCTGAGGTAGCTAGGAGAGACCTGGAAGCGAGCTTGAAAGAAAAAGAAATTGAGAGTTTAAATGAGCTCAGCCAGGAAAGGCAAAAGGAGTTAGATGCTGCCGTACTGGAAGCAAAACAGGCTAGATCCCACTTGCATGCCAGCCCACCTAGCAGCCCGGAGCGCTCACCCAGCGCGCCGGGAGGAGCTTTCTCCCGGCCAGGGTCTGTGGTCGGATCGGCATGGGGGAGATCGCCAAGTCCTGCGCGAGACGCAAGGGCGATTCAATTCGGGCATAGACCCCCTGCTCGCGGAGAAACCATAAAAATTAACCTCCACTCCCTGAGGCAGTTAGCCAAAGATGTAGAAAGGTTTGACCCGTCAGTGTCAGGGAATAATGTGGAAACCTACATCGATGAGCTGAGATATACTTTGCAGTTTATGCCCGAAGCGTCCGAACAGGAAAAGGCTATGTTAGTAAGGAAAACTACCAGCCGAGCGGTCCACGAGTGGATGTCTAGACAAGGACCAGAGGTCTGTAATAGCTTTGAGGAGCTGTGTCAGGCAATGATCGGAGAATTTTCGGCTTGTATGGATCCCATATCTGCCGTGGCCGCTGCGCACCATATTAAGCACGAAAAAGCTGAAGCCCCTCGCGACTATTATGAGAGGCTTAGGCGCACTTATTTTGCGGGGCGGAATGAAGAGGGTTGCGAAGAGAACGTGAATTTCAAAGGTTTATTCATTGCTAATCTGCATCCCTCAGTCAGGAAAATGATTGTGATGCACACTGATGCAAAAGCGATGAAAATGGCTGACATTAGAAGGTTGGCTCAAAAAGCCTGGGGAGCTGAAGTCTCTGCCTCCTCAGAGCGAAAACCTGCTAAAACGGCCGTGTTCGCCACTAAAGCCAGCAGGGTTGACGACTCGCCTCAGCTCGAGGGAGCTGAGGTTCCTGAGCCCTATAAGCCCCGGCGCAAAATAGGCAGGCAGGACCGCACTAAGCGTCAGAGCCGCCGTGAGCGCTACGGGGAAGGCAAGGGCTCAGGCAGATCCTATCATAAGGCTGGACGAAGGGAGTCGACTGCAGCCCACCTGGCCCGGCTTGAACAAGCCCTGCTTGAGAGATCAGGACAGGGTAAACCTTCCGCACCGAATGCCGGAAGCGTGAATGAGCTGAGGGGGACCACGCCCCTTCTCACTGGAGGAGGCGGGGATCCGTCCCAAGCCCCTCCCTCAGTCTATCTGTGAAGAAGGCTGTGACTCTGAGTTGGGCGCTGACCCTGCCCCTGAAGTCAAAGAAAAGGCAGGCTTCCAACAATTCTTAGGGAATCTCAGCCAGAAAGGCAAAGCAAGGCGTATTTATATCAAGGTTTCTCTTGAAAACGTCTTAGATAGAGAAGCACTGATTGACACTGGGGCTGAAATTAGTTTGATGTCAGCCGATCTACTCAGCGAGCTCAAACGAGTAGCGAAAGGAAAAGGCATCAGACTTAATGTAGAACCGTGTAAGATAGATATTTCCAGCTATACCCAGGATCATGCCAGGATCACACACTGAGTGTGGGTGGCACTTAGGTTCAGGCCAATGAACGTGGTGCATCCTGTTTACGTCTCTAGGTTTAAAACAGAGCCACTACTCATTGGCCAAGACCTGCTTGACAGGCTGGAGCCTCTGGTGGACTGCCAGCGTGGAAAATTGTGGGCTCAGGTCAAAAACCCTAAGCCTGTCGTACAGCAAAAAGGGGGGTTCAGTGGTTATGCTGTGATCACACAGTACCCACTGAACACTATAGCTGAGTTGGAGGTCCCACCTGGTTCCTCTGGACGAGAAATAAATGTCTCTTCTTGCTTTCCAAAACTACAGGGAAGTCCTGCCCAGGCCAGCACTCCCACGGTCTCTCAACTACAGGAGCAGTGCTCCGAGCAGCTGCTTGACCCGCCAGGTAAAGCACACCCCTTTTTCATCCCTGAAGAAGAGTGGATCTCCCTGTCCGGTAATGAATGGGAGTCCTTTCTGTGCGCCCTGGCACCTCAGGGGGACCAGGACTACCACCCCATGGTGGTGGGAGGGGTCCAGGTGGCAGAAGTGCAGGTTGATGATGTAATTCTCAGCCTCAGCTCTGAGAAGTCCATAATCAGTGAAGGTCTGTTCAAGGACCTGTCGCGAAGCCGTCAGGTGACTCTGGTGACGCAGTCACAGGTTCTGTGGTGGGCACCCCCACTTCATAGGTCCATTTGGAGCAAAGGAAGCTTTGTAGCTTCCATCTCCATTGGAAAAAGGAAGTTTGCTCACTACTTCCAGGTAGCACCTCAGCTGACCCATTCGGTCTGTATTGGTGCAGACCTGTTGGTTCGACTGGGCGCCCAGCTGGACACAGTAAACAGTGTGCTGTGGACACAGGTGAACCCAGATGGCCACTCTCTAAGCGGCGACCCCGAGAACATTCGGTCAGGTCAGATGATTCCTCAGGCCTGCCAGGTAGTAAATGAATCAGACCTGATCGTTCCTGCATCAACAGCAGGGTTTTCAGTACGCCTTGTCCTAAAGAAGGGATGCTGAGATGGTTTTCTTCCAACCATCAGCTCAGTTTATCAGACTGAACCTAGCTGTCTGTGGTACCCCCAGACTGGAACGGAATGGCCAAGCCACCTGCCTGTTGGTGCAGAACATAGCAAAACAAGATGTCAAAATCCCTGCTCGCACTGACATGGGACTGGTAATTGACAATGGTTTCTATGATTTCGAACTGGCCATCCCAGTACTGGGGCAGCTCCCTGGTCCCTTGGCCAGGGAGGGGGGAACCGAGCAGGTGTACTACACCTACCACCGGCGGATGATTGCAATTATGCCAATAGAGGGATTCTGCAACCAGGAGGTGTGCAGAGTGGACCTTAGCGAGAAGGATGAGATGGTTGTGTACACAGTACACGCAGGTGTTCCGACGGACCACTCAGCCGAGAGTGCGACCCGGGATACCGCCATGCCGTCAAAAGCGGGTTTCCTAGAGCAGGTACAGGAACAGGTTGGTAAGGCAGATGCCCTGGAAACGGAATGCCAGCGTCAGCAGCTGCGTCAGATCTTCCAGGATTTCCAGGAAGTGTTTGCACGGGACGCCTATGACTGCGGGGTGACGGATTTGCACACAGTGCGCATTCCTACGGCCCCTGGCGCCCGCCCAACCTATGTCAGGCAGTATCGCATTCCCCTCACGGCATACGAGTCCATAAAGCAGACGTTGGATGCTCTACTACAGCGTCAGATCATAAGGGAGTGTAACTCCACTTACAACTCCCCACTGTGGCCGGTGCTGAAACCCAATGGTAAGTGGCGTCTGACCATTGACTACCGGCAGCTGAATAAACAGGTTCCTTTGTCACGATGCCCAATGATCTACCTAGATCAGGAGTTAGCCAAGGTGACAACAGCGAAATATTTCACCACAGTGGATGTGGCCAATGGGTTCTGGACCCTTAAGGTAGAACCGACAGACCAGTACAAACTGGCCTTTTCCTTCGGAAACAGGCAGTTCACCTGGAATCGATGCCCCTTTGGGTATTCCAACTCCCCAGCGGAGTTCAACATATTTCTGCACAAAGCCATTAGTGATGCAGCCGCCAGGGGCAACCTGGTCTATGTGGACGATATTCTGATGCGGAGTCAGACCTGGGAAGAACACATGGTCGAGATCAGGCATGTGTTGACCCAGCTCTCCCGTGCAGGGGCCAAACTGTCCCTGGCTAAGGGACAGTGGTGTAGGACCCAAGTGGAGTATGTGGGACTGTTGGTGGGAGCCCAAGGCATACAGCCACAGTCCAGCAGAGTCCAAGCTATCCAGAATATGTAGTCGCCCACTAACCTGTCTGAACTGCGCAGCTTTCTGGGAGTATGTAATTATTCCCGGCAGTTCATTGAGGATTACGCTGAAATAGCAAGGCCCCTCCACAAGCTGTTGCAGAAAGACATGCCCTTTGAGTGGGGGCCTTCCCCAGAACAGGCTGTGATGGAGCTGAAGCGCAAACTCGGTAGTGCGCCGTGCTTGGCCTACCCTGACAAAAATAAGGTCTTCTACCTTGAAGCAGGGTTCTCAGAGCACTGCCTTGGGGCTGCTCTGAGTCAGGAATATGACCAAGAGCGAAGGGTGGTGGCGTATGCCAGTCGAGCCCTGAGCCCAGTGGAGCAAAAGTTCTTGGACTGCAAGAAGGCCCTGTTGTCTACGGTCTGGTCGGTAGAACACTTCCGTAGTTATGTTGGGGGACAAAAGATCATCATCGAAACCTGCCACCAACCTGTGACATTCCTGCATAGCCAGAGACTGAAAGCGGGCAGGGTGTCAAATAGCAGGATTGTGGCATGGATGATGGCCCTACAAGGCTATGAGATAGAGGTACGTTATGCACAGAGCAAGAAAATGTACCTGGGACAGGGCCTGGCTTTGGGCCAAGTGTGTCACGGCTGTGACACTGACATGGAAGCTCCAGAAATGATTCCCGCTGCTGAGCTACCGAACAATCATCGGTACTACGATGAGAACGTGGGCCAGGGCTTACCCATGGCCTATGTTGACGGTTGCTCTTTTCGCCACGAACAGCAGGTGCTAGCAGGGGTAGGAGTAGTCTGGCAAGACAATACTCCCTGTGGGCCGACCCGCTATAAGCTAGGACCAAAGACTAGTCAGTATGCGGAAGTAGCTGGGGTGCTGATCACCCTCCAGCAGGCCCTGACAAATGGCCTTAAACAATTTGTCATCTGTAGTGACTCGAACTATGCCCGACATAGCTTTGTGTCCCATCTTCTGTATTGGAAGGGTAACGGCATGAAAAATGCCCGGGGCAAGGAAGTAAAGAACAAAGAGTTGTTCCTGGCCAGTGACAAGCTCACGACCGAGGCTGGAATGATGGCTTACTGGAGGAAGGTGAAGGGACACTCCCAGGTGAAGGGAGCCGACAAAGACGGGAATGATGAGGCCGACCGGCTGGCCAAATCTGGCGCCTTAGAGGGTGAACCCTGGCAGTTCCAGCAGGAATCGTCTCGAGAATTCAATTGTACCTCAACACAAGTTGTTATCAATTTAATTCATGAGTAATGTATTTACTTCCGAGTTTAGAGTAACAGTGGGTAATAACACTGATTAGCGATTTGATAACCGAACGATATATATTGACATATATTCTCTGTTTTGTATCTCTTTGTGTTTGCATCTCTTCGAGATTATATACCTTGTATATTAATAACCCTCACAGTAAGGTCTGCCGCTCGTATCCAGGCAGACTAGTATATCTTTGGTGCACAATTTATATTAATAAATGTATCTCGTGTATTGAACCCGTGTGTGTGCGTTGTTAGTTGTTCTGACGATTGATTTTCTAAAAGCTACAACGAACAACTTCGTGATTACTGTTACAATTAATAATTGTCTCAGTAAACCCATCAAACCACTACATTTAATGGCGTCCCTGTGAAGGCGAGTTTAGAATGAAATGAGAATCAATCGCACAGAATAACTGATGTTGCTGTTAGTTCAAGTTCAGCACAGCACCGCGGCTTCTATACGCGAATACCGGGTGTGCTGATAACTGCGTAAAGAAATCCCCCTGTTTTCTGGCATTTCGTGTAACGTGTGCTGATTGGAAATCCATCTGCTCGGGTGTTTAGATTCCATACTGTATTTTGGTAAAAAGGAAAAAAAGTAATACTCTTAAAGTTTCTCTGACGTAATGACAATGGCTGCTAAAATGTCTGAAGTGGAGTCGCTTATAAGTACTATTTCTAGCGACGACAATCCTGTTTACTGGAGCGGTATCGAAAAGTTGAACTTTGATGATATTGAGAAGCTGCAAGTAAATCTAGTAACTAAGGTAGTGAACCAGCTTAACACAGGAGGGTCTGTGAATGCAGTTCAGGTCCTATCGAGTTTCGCCTTAAATCTAGCTAAACAGCTGGAACTGTCTTTGTCCGAGCTGACAAAGTTTCAAAAGCTTCAGGGAAAGCTAGAAAGATATAAGGCGGAGCGAGTTGAGTTGTTGGATATAATCAGAGAAAAGAGAGTGAAAAATGAGGAAAGTGAAGACAGACTCAGGGAAGTTTTAGGTAAATTAGATGACCTGTCTGCTAGAGAAACTGCGGCTGAGGTAGCTAGGAGAGACCTGGAAGCGAGCTTGAAAGAAAAAGAAATTGAGAGTTTAAATGAGCTCAGCCAGGAAAGGCAAAAGGAGTTAGATGCTGCCGTACTGGAAGCAAAACAGGCTAGATCCCACTTGCATGCCAGCCCACCTAGCAGCCCGGAGCGCTCACCCAGCGCGCCGGGAGGAGCTTTCTCCCGGCCAGGGTCTGTGGTCGGATCGGCATGGGGGAGATCGCCAAGTCCTGCGCGAGACGCAAGGGCGATTCAATTCGGGCATAGACCCCCTGCTCGCGGAGAAACCATAAAAATTAACCTCCACTCCCTGAGGCAGTTAGCCAAAGATGTAGAAAGGTTTGACCCGTCAGTGTCAGGGAATAATGTGGAAACCTACATCGATGAGCTGAGATATACTTTGCAGTTTATGCCCGAAGCGTCCGAACAGGAAAAGGCTATGTTAGTAAGGAAAACTACCAGCCGAGCGGTCCACGAGTGGATGTCTAGACAAGGACCAGAGGTCTGTAATAGCTTTGAGGAGCTGTGTCAGGCAATGATCGGAGAATTTTCGGCTTGTATGGATCCCATATCTGCCGTGGCCGCTGCGCACCATATTAAGCACGAAAAAGCTGAAGCCCCTCGCGACTATTATGAGAGGCTTAGGCGCACTTATTTTGCGGGGCGGAATGAAGAGGGTTGCGAAGAGAACGTGAATTTCAAAGGTTTATTCATTGCTAATCTGCATCCCTCAGTCAGGAAAATGATTGTGATGCACACTGATGCAAAAGCGATGAAAATGGCTGACATTAGAAGGTTGGCTCAAAAAGCCTGGGGAGCTGAAGTCTCTGCCTCCTCAGAGCGAAAACCTGCTAAAACGGCCGTGTTCGCCACTAAAGCCAGCAGGGTTGACGACTCGCCTCAGCTCGAGGGAGCTGAGGTTCCTGAGCCCTATAAGCCCCGGCGCAAAATAGGCAGGCAGGACCGCACTAAGCGTCAGAGCCGCCGTGAGCGCTACGGGGAAGGCAAGGGCTCAGGCAGATCCTATCATAAGGCTGGACGAAGGGAGTCGACTGCAGCCCACCTGGCCCGGCTTGAACAAGCCCTGCTTGAGAGATCAGGACAGGGTAAACCTTCCGCACCGAATGCCGGAAGCGTGAATGAGCTGAGGGGGACCACGCCCCTTCTCACTGGAGGAGGCGGGGATCCGTCCCAAGCCCCTCCCTCAGTCTATCTGTGAAGAAGGCTGTGACTCTGAGTTGGGCGCTGACCCTGCCCCTGAAGTCAAAGAAAAGGCAGGCTTCCAACAATTCTTAGGGAATCTCAGCCAGAAAGGCAAAGCAAGGCGTATTTATATCAAGGTTTCTCTTGAAAACGTCTTAGATAGAGAAGCACTGATTGATACTGGGGCTGAAATTAGTTTGATGTCAGCCGATCTACTCAGCGAGCTCAAACGAGTAGCGAAAGGAAAAGGCATCAGACTTAATGTAGAACCGTGTAAGATAGATATTTCCAGCTATACCCAGGATCATGCCAGGATCACACACTGAGTGTGGGTGGCACTTAGGTTCAGGCCAATGAACGTGGTGCATCCTGTTTACGTCTCTAGGTTTAAAACAGAGCCACTACTCATTGGCCAAGACCTGCTTGACAGGCTGGAGCCTCTGGTGGACTGCCAGCGTGGAAAATTGTGGGCTCAGGTCAAAAACCCTAAGCCTGTCGTACAGCAAAAAGGGGGGTTCAGTGGTTATGCTGTGATCACACAGTACCCACTGAACACTATAGCTGAGTTGGAGGTCCCACCTGGTTCCTCTGGACGAGAAATAAATGTCTCTTCTTGCTTTCCAAAACTACAGGGAAGTCCTGCCCAGGCCAGCACTCCCACGGTCTCTCAACTACAGGAGCAGTGCTCCGAGCAGCTGCTTGACCCGCCAGGTAAAGCACACCCCTTTTTCATCCCTGAAGAAGAGTGGATCTCCCTGTCCGGTAATGAATGGGAGTCCTTTCTGTGCGCCCTGGCACCTCAGGGGGACCAGGACTACCACCCCATGGTGGTGGGAGGGGTCCAGGTGGCAGAAGTGCAGGTTGATGATGTAATTCTCAGCCTCAGCTCTGAGAAGTCCATAATCAGTGAAGGTCTGTTCAAGGACCTGTCGCGAAGCCGTCAGGTGACTCTGGTGACGCAGTCACAGGTTCTGTGGTGGGCACCCCCACTTCATAGGTCCATTTGGAGCAAAGGAAGCTTTGTAGCTTCCATCTCCATTGGAAAAAGGAAGTTTGCTCACTACTTCCAGGTAGCACCTCAGCTGACCCATTCGGTCTGTATTGGTGCAGACCTGTTGGTTCGACTGGGCGCCCAGCTGGACACAGTAAACAGTGTGCTGTGGACACAGGTGAACCCAGATGGCCACTCTCTAAGCGGCGACCCCGAGAACATTCGGTCAGGTCAGATGATTCCTCAGGCCTGCCAGGTAGTAAATGAATCAGACCTGATCGTTCCTGCATCAACAGCAGGGTTTTCAGTACGCCTTGTCCTAAAGAAGGGATGCTGAGATGGTTTTCTTCCAACCATCAGCTCAGTTTATCAGACTGAACCTAGCTGTCTGTGGTACCCCCAGACTGGAACGGAATGGCCAAGCCACCTGCCTGTTGGTGCAGAACATAGCAAAACAAGATGTCAAAATCCCTGCTCGCACTGACATGGGACTGGTAATTGACAATGGTTTCTATGATTTCGAACTGGCCATCCCAGTACTGGGGCAGCTCCCTGGTCCCTTGGCCAGGGAGGGGGGAACCGAGCAGGTGTACTACACCTACCACCGGCGGATGATTGCAATTATGCCAATAGAGGGATTCTGCAACCAGGAGGTGTGCAGAGTGGACCTTAGCGAGAAGGATGAGATGGTTGTGTACACAGTACACGCAGGTGTTCCGACGGACCACTCAGCCGAGAGTGCGACCCGGGATACCGCCATGCCGTCAAAAGCGGGTTTCCTAGAGCAGGTACAGGAACAGGTTGGTAAGGCAGATGCCCTGGAAACGGAATGCCAGCGTCAGCAGCTGCGTCAGATCTTCCAGGATTTCCAGGAAGTGTTTGCACGGGACGCCTATGACTGCGGGGTGACGGATTTGCACACAGTGCGCATTCCTACGGCCCCTGGCGCCCGCCCAACCTATGTCAGGCAGTATCGCATTCCCCTCACGGCATACGAGTCCATAAAGCAGACGTTGGATGCTCTACTACAGCGTCAGATCATAAGGGAGTGTAACTCCACTTACAACTCCCCACTGTGGCCGGTGCTGAAACCCAATGGTAAGTGGCGTCTGACCATTGACTACCGGCAGCTGAATAAACAGGTTCCTTTGTCACGATGCCCAATGATCTACCTAGATCAGGAGTTAGCCAAGGTGACAACAGCGAAATATTTCACCACAGTGGATGTGGCCAATGGGTTCTGGACCCTTAAGGTAGAACCGACAGACCAGTACAAACTGGCCTTTTCCTTCGGAAACAGGCAGTTCACCTGGAATCGATGCCCCTTTGGGTATTCCAACTCCCCAGCGGAGTTCAACATATTTCTGCACAAAGCCATTAGTGATGCAGCCGCCAGGGGCAACCTGGTCTATGTGGACGATATTCTGATGCGGAGTCAGACCTGGGAAGAACACATGGTCGAGATCAGGCATGTGTTGACCCAGCTCTCCCGTGCAGGGGCCAAACTGTCCCTGGCTAAGGGACAGTGGTGTAGGACCCAAGTGGAGTATGTGGGACTGTTGGTGGGAGCCCAAGGCATACAGCCACAGTCCAGCAGAGTCCAAGCTATCCAGAATATGTAGTCGCCCACTAACCTGTCTGAACTGCGCAGCTTTCTGGGAGTATGTAATTATTCCCGGCAGTTCATTGAGGATTACGCTGAAATAGCAAGGCCCCTCCACAAGCTGTTGCAGAAAGACATGCCCTTTGAGTGGGGGCCTTCCCCAGAACAGGCTGTGATGGAGCTGAAGCGCAAACTCGGTAGTGCGCCGTGCTTGGCCTACCCTGACAAAAATAAGGTCTTCTACCTTGAAGCAGGGTTCTCAGAGCACTGCCTTGGGGCTGCTCTGAGTCAGGAATATGACCAAGAGCGAAGGGTGGTGGCGTATGCCAGTCGAGCCCTGAGCCCAGTGGAGCAAAAGTTCTTGGACTGCAAGAAGGCCCTGTTGTCTACGGTCTGGTCGGTAGAACACTTCCGTAGTTATGTTGGGGGACAAAAGATCATCATCGAAACCTGCCACCAACCTGTGACATTCCTGCATAGCCAGAGACTGAAAGCGGGCAGGGTGTCAAATAGCAGGATTGTGGCATGGATGATGGCCCTACAAGGCTATGAGATAGAGGTACGTTATGCACAGAGCAAGAAAATGTACCTGGGACAGGGCCTGGCTTTGGGCCAAGTGTGTCACGGCTGTGACACTGACATGGAAGCTCCAGAAATGATTCCCGCTGCTGAGCTACCGAACAATCATCGGTACTACGATGAGAACGTGGGCCAGGGCTTACCCATGGCCTATGTTGACGGTTGCTCTTTTCGCCACGAACAGCAGGTGCTAGCAGGGGTAGGAGTAGTCTGGCAAGACAATACTCCCTGTGGGCCGACCCGCTATAAGCTAGGACCAAAGACTAGTCAGTATGCGGAAGTAGCTGGGGTGCTGATCACCCTCCAGCAGGCCCTGACAAATGGCCTTAAACAATTTGTCATCTGTAGTGACTCGAACTATGCCCGACATAGCTTTGTGTCCCATCTTCTGTATTGGAAGGGTAACGGCATGAAAAATGCCCGGGGCAAGGAAGTAAAGAACAAAGAGTTGTTCCTGGCCAGTGACAAGCTCACGACCGAGGCTGGAATGATGGCTTACTGGAGGAAGGTGAAGGGACACTCCCAGGTGAAGGGAGCCGACAAAGACGGGAATGATGAGGCCGACCGGCTGGCCAAATCTGGCGCCTTAGAGGGTGAACCCTGGCAGTTCCAGCAGGAATGGCTACCCCCAGAAACCGTGGCTGAGGTCAAGGCGGTCACCTGAAGCAGGGCTAGACAGGATGTCGGAGCTGACCCTCAATCTGTAGTGCTTGGGTCACAGGGTTTTAACACCGATCTTGCGGAAATGCAGAAACAGGACCCAGCATATCGCTGACCCAGTGTGTCAACCTCTTTCGGAGCAGGTGCTGAGCCAGTCTCCGGAGCTGAAGGAGCTGGCAAAGGTGAAAGACAACCTAAAAATTATAAAGGGGTTGTTGGTTTGTGTACCAGTTGCACAAGGTGTCCCAAAGTGGGTAGTTCCCCGCTGTCATCAGGGGGTCATGATCCAACACGCTCATGACGAGCCCTGTGGGGGTCACCGGGGAATCAAGGCCATGTACGACACTATCCAGCAGGTGGCATTCTGGCCTCACATGGGCCAAGACATCGCCGCGTATGTAAAGGGGTGTCTGACGTGTAGCCAGTTCCAACCATCACGGCCCTTGCACCGTGCACCACTCCAGAAAAAGGGCATGACATTCCCCTGGTCCAATCTACAAATGGATTGGGTGGGGCCGCTGGTGAGGTCATCCAGAGGGAACAAATATTTCCTCACTGTTACGTGTGCATTCACAAAATGGATTGAGTGCCTCCCAGCACCCAACGACACGGCAGAGACAACTGCAGTGCTGTTGGTGAACCATGTGTTCAGTCGATGGGGACTCCCCCTGACCGTGGACTCGGATCGGGGAACCCATTTCACAGCTACAGTAATGGCAACCCTGTGGAATATGCTTGGGGTCAAGGCCCAGTTGCATATCTCCTACACCTCGGGCCAGGCAGAAAGGGCAAACCGAACGGTGGTTAGTATGCTCAAAAAGTTTGTCTCCACCAGCAGTAGGGACTGGGACATTAAGCTGCCCCTGGTTCTGATGGCCATCCGAGCCACGCCCCGTTGCTCTACGGGGGTCCCACCTTTTGAGATGATGACAGGTCGGAAGATGACTCTTCCCCTACACTGTCTTTATGGGGTGGAGGACCTGAGCACGACGGGGGCTGCTACGGCCCATCAGTATGTGTCAGACCTGCGAGCACATCTGCAGGCAACCTTTGCTTTTGCCCAGAACAATCTGGGAAGGAGTGCAGAGGGTAGGAAAGCATACTATGACCGAAAGGCAGTTAACCAGGAACTCCAAGTAGGAGACAAGGTCCTGTACTTCCAATTTGCCAAACCCACAGGGGTGGCCCGGAAGTTCTTACCCAGTTGGACAGGACCCCACGAGATTGTCGATAAGGTATCACCGGTAGCTTATCGAATTCGGATTGAAAAAGGAAGGCAATCTCTGGTCTACAAGTGGGTGCATCGCAACCACCTCCGGTTGTATCGCCCACCTCAAATGGCGCCGGAGGACACAGAATAGGGTTAAAAGTCTAAACCCGATCAAAGAGGGGGGTGCCCCTTTGTAGTTGCAGGTAGTTAGGTACTGTAGTGTAGGTCCTGCTAGGAAAATATATTCAAAATTATAGTGGAACTGTACCATGTGCCTCATCTGTGTTCCAGAATGGGAATCCTAAAACTGCCACAGCTGCTGGGTTACGTAAGGAAATGACAGAAATTTATGACAGGCTGTATCAACAACAGCAGCGGCTGGAAAGCCTAGGGAAAACCTTACAGGGCACAATTTTAGCAGTAAACCTTCATGCAGCAGTGTTAAATAACACCCTCCACACCGTGGGCAGGATTGTCGACGTGTTACAGTGGGACTATGCTTATGTGCAACAGGTCAGAATGCTGATGCAGGATCTGCTTAGGGAGCTTAGTGCCACGGTAACTAGCCTAGCCATGGGACAGATTCCAACCTACTTGGTTCCACTGTCCTTAGTAGAAGAAGTACTGAGAACAACCACTTCCGAGATGGTGCAGCCATTGCAAGTACATCTTGCATACAGTCTAGGCAGTGCCATTCCCATACATGTCAACCCCGAAGCCAAGGAAATAGGTTTCCTGTTGAACCTTCCCATCGTGAGTAACAAGGATATCTATAGACTTAAGTCTATATCGAACGTTGGCTTCTGGAGGGGGGACATGCATGTGAAGTTGACCACCCCACCGCTCGTAGCTTACCGGGAGGATGATCCGAATTTGTACCTTGTTCCAAACCTGGAACTGTGTATATCAACCAAGGATATCCACTGGGTATGCCTAAGTAAGCCATTACTTAGGAACAAAACTCAGAGGTTGTGTGGTATCAGGAAGGGGGCTGCCACCGAAAAGTGTAAAGCCACAGTGACGAGTAGAAGGGAGGTTAACAAACCCCAGGTTGAGCAGGTGGGAAAGGAATGGCTGGTCAGCACACCACAGTTTACTGTTACAAAATCTCAACGATTTAGCACTATATCACCTGGAGTCAGAACTGTATGAAACGGAACTCGAGATTGTGGACGCTTTCAGAGGACACAGCGTTGACTTGGATGAGAGAATCCAAGAGACAGTAAGTCTTGAGGGCGTACAGTTAGTCGAATTTGTTCTCAACGACACAAACTTAAAAACCACGCTGGTAGGTCCCAAGCACAGTCGTTGTGGATCCTCTGGGGCGCTGGGAACAGTAAATGTGGTCATCTTGACACTGCTGCTGGGTAGCTGGATCATGGCTGGGGTAATGTGTTGGATGCTGTTCTCTTGTATCAAAGCCTTGCGGGGTAGTTTGAATGAGACAAAGGGAGCAATGGTGTATCACCGAAATCAGGTAACCACTCCCAAACGTCTGCCTGCTGCAGAGCTATCCGATACTGATAGTGAGCTGCCGGAAGTTTAAGGTCTAGGGCTAATGATGATGCCCGATGCCTCATTTCTATGTACCTTATAACCGAGAGCAGGTATACGCAATGTTCTTTCCAACACTATTTCCTGTACGAATTCTCAAGAGGTAATGTGAATATTGGGTGGCAAAATCCACCGTGGTACAACAGACATCACTTAACTCTGTTTTTGTTTTGAAGGCAACAACGCCTCAGGACCTTGTGACCTTCAAAAAGGGGGGATATGTAGCGGCAATGCTTGTTAATAAGACAGAATTAAGCATTGGTATGCGGTCCTAAATGAGGCCCCATCTCACTCTCCATCTCTGTGGTGCAGCCACAGAGAAAGTATTCATGCAGGCTGATTTAAGATGTTTTCTTTTGATAAGGGACAGCTCCCAAACGGGGATGCACTTAGCTAAGCCTGGCTATCATGATCAATGGTCATCCATTGGCGCCTATCTGTCTAGGGAGTGCTAAATGGACATCTGGACTGCATTTCTAAGTGTCAAGAGTAAGTGACTCATATCTCACCTTGATCAACCAATCAGGGACTGGCAGGGTCACCACTTGGGTCTCCAATGCCCGCCAAACTCTCAACCAATCAGCACACATCTGTGTCTTGGTCAAAAAGGGAGCGCAAGCTCAGGTCGGGGCTCTCCTTGGCCATTTTCGCACATCCTCAGAGACAATCACGTGACAACTGCTGTTGTCTGCGCTGGGACTTGGACTTTGTTCTAAGCGGGAGGCCGAGGATCCCATATGTACTCAGAATTCTACCAACATGAATGCTCTGCTTGATCAATGGCAGCCTACAGTTGGACCCTCATCGACAACCTGAATAGCTTATTCAGAAGCAGCGCTGGACTGGGAATGAACCAGCTTCTTCCCGGGCAAAAGAGTGACTTGTGAGGATTCGCGGTCACACTCTGTGCATACAGACTTTCTACTAGCCATCCGGACTGCTGGTAGATCCCCTTGGAGCAACGACTGCCCTGCGCGTCGCAGTTAGATTCCTCTGCCCGTCCTACTCCGAGCTGCACCTCGACTGGTTGACCGGTAGCCAGAGGATGCCGGGACATCGCCCATTGGACAACTGCTGGAACAGAGGCTGTAACAGAGCCTGTCAGCTGGTTTGGTGTTCGTGCTGGGAAATTCTAAATCCATACACAGTGGATAAGTAAACCCCATGTTCTACATTGCGTCTCGAGAATTCAATTGTACCTCAACATAAGTTGTTATCAATTTAATTCATGAGTAATGTATTTACTTCGGAGTTTAGAGTAACAGTGGGTAATAACACTGATTTGCGAATTTGGTAACCGAACGATATATATTGACATATATTCTCTGTTGTGTATCTCTTTGTGTTGGCATCTCTTCGAGATTATATACCTTGTATATTGATAACCCTCACAGTAAGGTCTGCCTCTCGTATCCAGGCAGACTAGTATATGTTTGGTGCACAATTTATGTTAATAAATGTATCTCGTGTATTGAACCCGTGTGTGTGTGTTGTTAGTTGTTCCGACGATTGATTTTCTAAAAGCCACAACGAACCACCTCGTGATTACTGCTACAAATAATAATTATCTCAGTAAAGCCATCAAACCACTACACTGGGGAGGGAAGAAAACTGAAATGA
This sequence comes from Lepisosteus oculatus, assembly GCF_040954835.1. NCBI lineage: Eukaryota > Metazoa > Chordata > Actinopteri > Semionotiformes > Lepisosteidae > Lepisosteus > Lepisosteus oculatus. The sequence goes on from NC_090709.1 coordinate 29,956,170, forward strand.
AGGAAATACATATTTAAAGGAGGTGTAAGTCTTTAATGTGTTCTGTCATATATGGGTGTTTAAATAGATTTGTTGTATCATTTATTGTGATTTCACTCTATACTTGTGTTTCTCAGGAGATAGTAGTAACATTGGGGTTTTGGTGGTACATATAATATGTTGTACTGTACGGCCAAATGTAAGGTTATGTTAAAAAGAACTTATTGTCACATTTTTTAACATGATTATTAGACACCTGTTGAATCTCAACTGGGGTTTCTTGAGAGATTGTTCAGTGAGCGAGGCCTCCCTCTGGACTCCGCACTGAATTGAAAGTTAAGCAAGCTCCTCACTGCTTGTCCTGTATTGTTACCTGTGCTCTCGTCTACATTATCTACTTGCAGCACAGCACCAAGAACACCATAAACTTTGTGACGGAAAGTGCTTAAGAACATGAAATATATTGAACATTTTAAACATTCATAGAACACCTTGAAAAACTGAGGGACAAAAGACCATCTATTTTACAGGTTCGCTGTTGTCATGCCCTCTACTCGCCACATTCTCACACGGAAACGCACCCGCACTAATTACACTCCAGCCCTGAGCACTTCTGCCAAACGACACCGCCCCTGCAAATAGGCCAACCACAACACTTCATTAATCAATGCACCTTCTTCCTCACACAGTACTTAAATCCTCCGGAACCCTCTGCTCTTCGCCTGGTATTGGTTGTTCTTTTGGAAGCCTTCTTGATTGACCTTCACCTTTTGATCACAGAACTGCTTTTCGACTATGACTTCAGCCTTTCCTTTTTCTGGATTGGAAACCTACCCTGCTACCCTTTTCTACGAACCTCGGAACTCGACTCGGACTTCGCCTCTTGCCTAGCCCCCTAAGGTACCTTAGGGTTCATCCTCCTGTTTCCTCAGCGGGTTATTCATGACAGAATATCTGGTGCTAATCATGGATCCCGCGGACCTACAATCTATATACTCTCTCCTTAACCAGCACTCACAAGCTCTGACCTAGTTTCATCACTACCTTTAGCTCCTCACAGATCAGGTCTCTCGGCTTTTGGCTTCTCCAGCCTCCACCCCTGCACTTAATCGCTATTAAGAACTGATATCCCCTGCCTCTTATACCAGTGCCTGTCCAGACAGGTGCCCCGCCACCTGCTCCCACAGCTACAGCCTTGCCGCTGATTCCTCCAGACAAGTTTGACGGGAATCCTGCAAAATGCCGGAGTTCCATTGCTCAGTGCTATTTATACATTCAGATGCACCTGGAACGCTTTCCTTCTTATCACGAAGCAATTGGATTAGTCATCTCGCTCCTTACAGCTAGGGCTCTGGACTGGGCTTACAGCTCTACTGTCTAGAGCTGCTCCTGAACCGAGTTCCAGATGCCCTGAGCAAAAGGCTGCTGTCCAGGAGGAAGAGATGCCAGAGACTGAAGCGGAGGAGGAAGGGGAAGACGTGAGTTCTGGAGAACATCATAGTTTTCAAATGTTTTATACTTCTATTCTAGTTTTTTTTCTTGTCTTATAGTTTATAAAATTTGTATTTTATAATCCTACAAGCCCCCAGTAGTTAAAAGCCATCATCAGGCTCTCAGGAAGATGGTGGCCTAGTCTGGACTGGATAGAAAGCACTCCCTGGCTGCTCCTCTCCTGGCTGGGTTTAAAGAGGACCTTACCAAGGATGTGGGAGTGGCAAATTACTCTCAGGAGGTGTTTTTTTAAAGGCATTTAAAGCTGAGAAATGGTATTTCCATACAACATGTTTTTACTCCTTAGCTTAAAATTCATCAATGTGAGTCAAACATAGTGACGCTACAGTACATTTTTCAGGTAGAAAATGTACCCAGATTCCTGTTTCTTTATAGATCCATCTGCATCTTCCTTAAACTTTGTAAAGGACATAACCAAAACAATTATTGTAACCAAATGAAGACCACTGGACTGTCTCACCAAATCATTGCTAATTATATCAAGAACATAAACCGTTTTCCACGCTACATTCTCCATGCTATCAATGTGAAAGTAGAGGATCCCAGCCTGGCTAACCTCATCATCAACTTCCAGAGTATCCTAAAGGATATTCAGAAGAAAAACAGTAAGAAAGTCACCAAGAGATTACCAGAAAGAGGTCCTTTTCATTTTTTTTAACTTTATTCAGCTGTTCTTCTAATTTGAATACAAAAAAGATGCTGATAGCATTACTTTCTCCCACAGATACAGACAGCTGCAGAGTCCAGAACCAAGTACCAAAGATTGCTGGAAGGTGTTGAGAGTTGCAATGAGATGTGTTGCACAGACTGCACAGGACATACAGCTCTGAAGACATCACCTTGCCTGAGCAGCTTCTTGTGCTGTATTACCTGCAGGCCTTTCTCTAGCTGAAGGACCTGCAGCACCCAGGGGTGGTAAAGAACATTAACAGTAAGAATACTTTCATACAACAAAAAAGAGTAAATTACACATATATATTGGATTTTTAGTTTGTTGTAATTTTTATTTTCTTGCTATTACAGGTTGAGGAATGGATGCAGAGTGTTGTTTCATCAAGTGGGCAGACAAATAGTAATAACTGCAGTTAACCAGCACAAAACCTCAAACAGCAGCTGGCTTCCTTTGCATTGAGTGAAGAAGAACATGTAAGATGATTAATATACCCCTCCACTCGATTCAGGGTTGTGGTAGAACTGGAACCATCCTGGCAAGCAGTGGGTGCAAAGCACTGTATCACCCATAATGTGACACCAGTCCATTACAGGACTCACCCACTCACACCATGGCCAATTTTCACAGAAGCCAATTAAATTCCCTGTTAATACAGAGCAAAAGACCTCCACTTGCATAGCTCTCATCATGTACAGTATTTAAGAATCTGGAATGTACCTTAATTGCATTTTATTTGTGTTTTTCAGCCATTCATCTTTACTTTTCTAAACTATGCTGTAATACCCAGGTCAGCAGCTGTGAAAGGAGATGGAAAAAGATGGACTGGTCAGCCAATGTATCAACAGTGTCTGAAGTGCTTGAGAAGTGGAAGCCCAGCACAAGACTGCCATCAAAAGACAAGCAAATTATCAACTTTTTAAAGCATCAAATCTGGGAAGGCCTGAGCATAACTGACGATCCTGTGAAGGGGGAAGAAGGTTGTGACTTCCAGGTGTTTCCAGAAGGGAGAGGTGGTGTGTGATTACAATGGCGAGGTCACAAAGACATCACAAAGACAACTGCTGAAGCCCAAATGGCACAGATGACAGAGGGATAGATGAGATGTCTTTTCTTTTCAGATGAACCTGCACAAGAACTGTGCATTGATGATTGTGAAAATCACTGTGCCTGCCTCCCGGATAAGAAGGCAATCGGAAGATGGATGAATCCATCAAAGAGAAAAGACAACATTAGGGCTATAATAGAGTCATTTATAATCAATGAACAGCCTGTCATAATTCTGTCTGTGACAAAAAGGGACATTGTTGAGGGAGAAGAGCTCCTCTGTGATTACAGCATTTTCAGGAAATCATTTCAAGGCGAAGGACAAGCTCTGGAGTGGTTGGTTCACTGACCATTTCAAAAATAGAAACTAAGTAAGTATATTAATGTGCATATTTTGAAGATACTAATTTTCTTGTAGCTTGGAATTAATGTAAAAATGATATTCTTGTTAATGTCTTGAAAAATGGCATTTCTCATTCTCATCAGCAAGGATATAAGGAAGGGATATGGGACTCCCAAAAAGATACATGATTTTCAGAAGAGCATAGAAGGCAGAGAACTACCCCACTCAATTGTTACTGCAAAGACATGCCACATAGTGTAAACAAAAAAATTAGAAGTGAACCATTCCTGACATTTTTAGACAGAATCTGAATAGCAGAGCATTTCCAGACCAGACACTGGAGTTTCCTGCAGTGTTAGACAGGTAGTCTCTTGGTAAGAGAGAGCTAGACAGAGTACTGGACTTCATGAACAACACCTTTCCAAATTCATTGAGAACAGAGCCCACAAAATGAGTCTAGAGAACAATTTCTTTCAATTTTAGTGGTAGTTTCTGAATAGCTTAAGGACAACAGTCGTAGAGCTATCTTATAACTTTTAAGAAATTCCAAAAGTGATTACAATATTATCAGTGGTTTATATTTAAAATTGAATCTGTTTCTTAAACAGAGGACATGGTTCACAGGAAAAGCAGCCTAAATCATTTGATGACTGAAATTTGACAAACTTGTAATAGTGTAAATTGTAAAGTGCAAAACAGTTCTATTGTTTTGGTTTTGTCTTCAACATAATCATATTAATAGGCATGTTATTTTTATAGCAGCCGTCTGCCATTCACCACTAGCCAAGATGCCACGAGGTACATGAGATGACCCAGAAGTACTTAATGATGCAGAGAAGAGCATATTGGGGGGGGGGGGGGGAAGACAAGAAATATCCATTAACACTTGCATCTAGAAGACAGAAGATGGGTGATGGTCAGCAGTTCAAGACCAAACACTGGAGGTTAAATTGAAGTTTGGTGATACGGCCAGCAGCCATATTACCCTGCAACTCACAACTAGTAACCCACCGAATCTAAGCGGGTGTGAGCCTGGTCAGTACCTGGATGAGAGACCTCCTGGGAAAAACTAAGGTTGCTGCTGGAAGAGGAGTTAGTGGGGCCAACAGGGGGCACTCACCCTGTGGTCCATGTGGGTCCTAATGCCCCAGTATAGTGATGGGGACACTATACTGTAAACAGGTGCCGTCCTTTGGATGAGACGTAAAACAGAGGTCCTGACTCTGTGGTTAAAAATCCCAGGGCGTTTCTCGAAAAGAGTAGGGGTGTAACCCCGGTGTCCTGGCCAAATTTCCCATTGGCCCTTCCCAATCATGGCCTCCTAATAATCCCCCACTATGAACGGGCTACATTACTCTGCTCTCCTCCCCACTGATAGCTGACGTATGGTGAGCATTCTGGCGCACTAGGGGTGCCGTCGCATCATCCAGGTGGATGCTGCACATTGGTGGTGGTAGTGGGAGTCCCCATTACCTGTAAAGCGCATTGAGTGGAGTGTCCAGAAAAGTGTTATATAAGTGTAAGCAATTATTATTATAAACCAATTTTCTATGTCCGGTTTTAACACAATCCTATTAATATACTCACAAAATGCCTGTTATTGAATACAAGCCAGGTTCCCAGGAGTACACATGACCAAGCAAAAAGGTGGCTACCTGAAGTGCAGGGAATCACAGGGAAAGACATCTTGCCCACATGAATGTCTCTGCTCTGAAAACTACTGGATAAAGGTATATGACGATCTGTTGACCTGTTGATCTGTTGATCAGCTGTTGATTTTGTGCAAAACATTGAATATGAAAGAAGTGTCACCATTCAATGAAGTTCAGACATAAGTATTATATTGAGAAGCTAGATCCATTCTACTTATAGCTGTAGTACTTTTATATTGCCCTGTTTGCTTTGGTTTCCTCCACAGGCTCTGGTTTTCAGACATTAGTGCAAGATCATTGGTGGGTTGATTGGTTTCTGGTAAAATTAGGCCTAGATGTGAGTGTGTGTGTTTACATGTCTATCTGGCATTCTCAAACGATGATTTTGTTTTCTTTTCTTAATTGGTCTTGATTAAGAGAATTTACTTGGCATAATACACTTGTGATTAATGCTTTTTCTTTGTGAATAGTCTTATTTTAATCTACATGATGTCAATGAGTTAGTACCTTAAATAACAAGCAGTAAAAAAAAAGACATTTCAGGCAGTTTATTAGCTAAAGTTTTTATAAGTGAACTGAGATTCCTGTGCAGTGCAGAGACCCGTCTTTAATATGCTGCATGTGTTCATGGTAGACTTGAAATTTTGTTTTTGTCACAATGTAAAAATATAATAAAATAGATAATATACTCTATTTATCAAGACTTGACTATTTTAATTACATACTTCCATTGACTACTTTGGAATACATTCCTCAGTTTTACTGAATATTTGTCTCACAGTGAAGACATGGGTGACATAACAGGGGTCAGGGCTGTGCTGACTGGACGTTTTTTGTAGACTGGCCAGTGTCTATGCAAGACTGTTGGATCACTGAGGGTTCCCCAACCCGTATAATATTGCCAGGTGGTGTAACCACCTACAAAAGCTAAAGTTTTCTTCATTAAGGTGTCACCATCTGTCACACCCTGGAAGGATAAGAGACGAAAGATAAGCCTCCCACTGTCACTGACAGAGCAGTCTGGGACACTCCAGCCTGGACTCGACTGTCTTTGGAAGATGTGTGATTTATTTCATCTTTGTTACTCCAAGAGTGTCAGTCCTGCCTAGCTGTTGTGTCACTGCCTGATTCACCCCCACATCGGGAAGAAACCACTGACTTCTGTCTAGAAAGCAGAACAATTCATTTTAACTGGTCAATCAGATCTAATGAGCTGTATTACCCTTGAGAAGACTGGACACTTTACATCTAAATTCCTCTAGCCCCACTTGTGGAAACAACCCCCATTTACTGTTCAGGAGCTCCTGGCCCCACTTATTCCCAGCGGAACCAGCCTGGAGCAGCAGAAGAGAGATTTTTGTTTCTTTATATTTTCTGCTGTTGTAAAACAAGTCAACTTTAGGGATAAAAGCTCTCCCTCAAGTCTGGTATGTCTCCTGTATTTGCCCTATACTCTCAGGGCTTGTCTCTCAGCTGAGTGATCAAAAGATGAACAGCTCAGCTTAACTGCAATATACTGAATTTCACACTTGGGTAAAACAGATGCTAGTGTTGATTGGGCAGGGGAGGGCCAGTTGTGCTCCTGAACTAGTCCCTCCTCTCTTTGTTATTCCTGTATTTGCGTCACAGTCTATTAACTCCAGCAGTGCCCTAAAAAAACAGCTCTGATGAGTTACATATTTAACTAACATTTCACAAATCTATCTAAAACAAATTTTGGTACAATTCCTTTTTTACTTGAAGACCTTTAGCTCAGCTGGCAAGACCTGGGTTTGAGGCTATACAGTGAGGCACGAACTAGGGTGGGAGTGGCAAGGGCACAAGCCCTAGAACCCAAACCATTACAATAACGAAATGACAGACGATTAAACGGGGGTAATTTCGAAGTCGTAAATATGAGATACCATAGCGCGGTTTGTTTCACTCCCTGGCGAGAATGAGTTTCCATAGTTATGTGTAATCTTGATACATCACATCACTTTATTTGGGCTTTAACCTCCAGCTGTTACCCCTCACACTCAAATGTTTAAGAAAAAGAGTTTTAATTGAAGCTTTGCCCAGCAGAGTGTTTGGATAGAAGGAAGAAATAAAAGCGCTATTCGCGACTGTCTAGCACAGTAATCACCAACTCCAATAATAATAACGAAAGAATCCCGGCTTCTGCTTAAAAAAAAAAATGAAATTATGCGTCTCCAACACTGGCTGGAGATTACGTGTGTCCGGGCTCAGCGGTTATATAGGACAGGACTCGGCGAGCTGCAGGTGAAACTCATTGCTCTGCTCTCCCTGTGTGGAATGCACTTCTCCTCCCTCCAGACTCCACAGCGGGAACAAAACTCCCCTTTACTGTCTTCATACATCCCTCTTAAATCCCAGAAATACAGAAACTCTGTGGCGTTTCTGTAAATTAGTATTGAGTTTTTCTGTTCGAGGTTACAAGCAGAAACAAAAAAGCGATGAAAGTAGGAAGTTATTTCTGCTCTTAGGCAACAACGTGTAAAAAATAAATTTTCTGATTCCTAAAACCTAATAAAATCAATGTGAGTCTCCCTTCCATTCCCAATGCACATAACTCAATATAAACCAGTGACGTTCAGGTACTTTTCTTTTTTAAGTATTATTGATATTTTTAGCATATTGTAAGTGGATTTTTTTTCAAACATTTTATTTTTAGATCATATGGAACACAATCAACCCATTGTAACTTCCCATAGGTAATTCCTGAGCTTTATAACTGTGTATTATTTCTTTTTACCTTGTTTTAATATATTTTTTATTTTTGCATTTTACAGAGCTTTTTTAATATGTTGTGAGCATTTAAGTGTCATTTTAAAATAGGACTATCAATGCTCCTGACTTTTAAACCTGTATTCTGATATTATGTTCTCCACCTGCAGATGAAGAGGGAGGTATTTGATTTTAAATGTGTTGATTTTGGGGGAAAATGTACATCAATTTCCTTGTATGTATCACCAGTGGAAAACTTGGTATTTTGGGATGAATTGCAATCTTTACTGCAAGGCCTTCAGACTGATATAGAAATGACGGGAGATTTAAATGACACATTTGATAAATCAGACAGGAACAGCATAACATCTAAAATGGCAGAACCCCCTAAAGTACTGAAAAATTTCAGGCACATTCATAATAAATAAAATGTATTTAATTTAAAGCATAAAATTTGCTTTAAAAAGAAAACCACAATTTGTACGATATCATAATTCAATATCAATGTTCAGATGAAGGATTTGGAAAAGCAACAGCAATAGGAAAGTACATTGATTTTGGGATAATGTTTGCATCTGAATAATCCTTCCTCCTGGAAAGAAGAAAAAAAAAACATGTTTTGAGTCTCAGTCTTCAGGATCCGAAAAAAACGTGCAAATTTTTTCCCATGTATTTTGAATAAAGTTATAACTCTCATAGAAGGTAAATTTTATCAGTTGAATGCAGTCGATACTTTCGCCTTTTTATATGATGACAGGACCTACATTTAGGGCTCAGTACTGATAACACTGCTGCTATTGATGGACTAGAAATAAGTGATGTATTGGCAGTTTGTTTTCTGAGGCAAGCAGTCCTAGAACACCTCCTATAATGTTATAGATTCAGAGCAAGAAATATTTTTCCACCTCGTCTCACCTAATGCTATTGCATTAACAAGGCTGAAATTGGCTTTTTATTCGCCAGCTTCTTCGTGTTTTTCGTTCCATCTTAAATGCTGCTGCTGTGATGTTATGCCGCCTTTTGCCTTTAGATGGCTCTCTACAGTCATTTTTAAAAATACGTATCCAGATATATTACTGTACATATCCTCAGTAAAGGGGAATATGTAAGTAGAGACTGTCCAAATTGCATTTCTGTATTAAACACATTTCAGAAACACAACTCTCAATAAAACAAACTGGCATGTTATACAACGAGTAAATAAGACAAAGGCAAAGCATAAGTTCACTGGCACTTTCTGCATATTTTCCACGACCTTGCCTTCTGATCATAAAAAGTCTCAAACTCCTGCATTTTGCAAGAAATTTTAATATAGCAGTTTTAAATGGGACATCTAGAACATGGCATATGAGAATATATGGGACCCAACATTTTTGTCGGTTGGGTAGAAGAACGCTTCTTCGCTTTCTACACTGGCTATGTCCCTGACCTCTACAAACGATATATTGATGACTGCGTCAGTGCCGCCACATGCTCCAGCGATCAACTTGAGTTCTTCCTGCACCATTTCACCAACTTCCACCCATCCCTCAAATATACGGTTAACATATCTTCCACCACTCTTCCGTTTCTAGACATCCACTTGTCTATCAACTACCCCTGACTGTCCACTTCAGTTTATTACAAACCCACGGATTCACACAGCTACCTCCTGTACAGCTCATTTCACCCCAACCACACTAAAAACTCTCTTCCTTTTTCACAGTTCCTTAGGTTACGACGATTATGCAGCGACGACATCGACTTCGATAACCAAGCCCTCGAAATGTACTCATTTTTCATCAACAGAGGATACCCCAGCAGTGTGATTGACAGGGCCCTTGCCCGAGCCAAAAACACCCCCTGGACCATCAACCCGATCAGGAACTCCCGCCGTAACAACTGCATTCCTTTGGTGCTTCCTTACCACCCTAACACACTTCCTATCCCCAGGACCATTAACCAGAACTTTTCCATCCTACAGGATGATCCCTCCATTGGGGCCCTCTTTTCTGATCGCCCTATCATCTCATATCACCGACCACCTAATCTGCGTAACCTCCTTGTTCACAGCTCCCTTGACCGGCCTCAACAACCATCCACACCAGGCACTTTCCCTTGCAACAGAGCTCGCTGTATCACCTGCAAGTACACACCACCACCACACTCATTCAAGGCCCCTCAGGACAATTCTGGATCACCCAGACAGCATCTTGTACCTCCAGCAACCTTATTTACTGTATCTCTTGCAGTAAATGCCCAGCCATCTACATTGGAGAAACAGGAAGGAGACTCGGAGACCGCTTCAGAGAACACGTCAGGGCTGTGAAGATTAAAGATCTCTCCAAGCCCATTGTTTCTCATTTCACCTCTGACGGCCACAACCACTCTAATCTCTCCGTCTGTGTTCTCAAAGACGGTTTTCCGAACTCATACATCAGAAAGACCACCGAAACTAAAATTATTCTGCAGCTAGGATCACACATTCTCCCTTCCCTTAACGACAGATTACTGTTCTTTTAAATTTTCTCCATTCATTGGAAGTTTCATTTCACACCTCTCTGCACCCATTCTGACTTCACACCTCTTGATTGGCCTCTCTTTCTGTCCCCTGCTCCCGCCTCTCACTCCTCCTCCTTCCCAACCTTTGTTCTCCCGCTGCTTTACCTTTGCCTACTGCCCTGTCTCTCTCACACCTGAAGAAGGCTCCACGGCCGAAACGTTGTGTTCTCTTTCTTCTTTTTTTTCAGCATGGAATAAACCTATTACTTGTTCCTGAGAATATATGGTTAACTTAGGATGAGCAGAGGGTGATCCCACTTTCTGCTTATTGCTGTGAACCTACCTCCTGGTTATAAAAATGTCTAAAAATTCTGACACAGATGTGTGAGAGACAATGGAAAAGACTATCAAAATCCTGAACTTCAGGACATTTTACTGTACCATTTTAAAAATATGACCCTCTGAACATGGCATGTGAGAAAATGGCATATGCGAATACATTGGGAAAAGGTGAATCCAATTTCTGCTGAATTGCTATGGCCCTCCCTCCTGATTATAAAATCGTCTCACAATTCTGACACTGAGGTATGAGACACAATGTAACAGGAACTCATAATCGTGACGTACAAGAGATTTTACTGATACGTTTTTTTTAATAATGACCCTCTGAACATGGCATGTGAGGATTTATAGTCAACAAAATAGCACACATTCTGCCAATTTGCTTTGTCCCTCCTTCCTAGTTACCAAAACATCTTAGTATACCGATACCGGTAAATGTCTCTAAATCCAGAAGTTAAGTTTTCAAAGTATATCGGAGTCAACCGATACTGATCAGGTTCTGCTGCCTCTGAGCCCGCAGTCTTCACCATAAGGTCCAAATCCCCAAGCCTGCTGACCATATATGTCCATCCCTTCTCGTCAAAACTCGTATTTTCACAGGGTACCCTTCAGAAATCTCAGTATAGAATGAAAAAAAAACTCCAATAGATCTCGGCCGCTGTTGGTGATTTTCCTTTAAAAACAAATGAATCCCTGGAACTTTTATGGAGTGTATCACTTTCACTGAGACTGAGGAGTGTTAAGCTGTACATGAGTCTTTGTGGCTCGGTTGTTAACCAAAAGGGTGGTGGTTTGAGCCCTCCCAGGGACGCTATGAGCCTTTTAATGAACACACCCTCCTCACTTCATTTCTCCACGGCCGGTCTGCACCCTACTGCCGGTAGGGGGCAGTAGGCTCTCAAATATTGCTAGCTGTGTATATAGTGAAGAAGCAGAGGTTAGTTTCTCATCTGCATGTTGCAGAGCCTTACGCAACTCGTAACAACAGCTGGGGTTTGATCCCTGCACGGCTTATTAGTTGAAAGACCATTGTAAATGACGTGTAACTGATTTATCCAGCTGGCTTTTATGTTTCACACTAAATTGCTATCTTGAAACCAGAAGGAGAAAGAAGGAAAACAACCATGGTGCATCAAGAAGGAAAGCTGTTTTACACTGACTTCACTCCTTTTAATTTAATCCAGCTTGTGAAGACAACTGCGCCCTATCAAAGGAAAATGTTACCCAAAAGTTGGAAAGCACGCTCTGAATCCATCTGTATATTTGATTTCCGCGATCCGTTCAAGGCTGCTTGGTGTTTCGCAAGCAAATCATTTCAGGGAAGAAACTCAGTTTAGTGTACTACGGGTGCATTTTCACTCATTGAGTTAAATCTTTGTACTCTCTTTGCATTCTCAGCTATAATATTACAAAATTACAGTTCGGATTAATTGGAAAACGTCACAAGCATTATTAGGTTAGGACTGTAAAAGTGTATTTTAATATCTTGGTATATCTATCTTCATTTTGATATAGATGTAACCATAAATGTTGTTAAGCATATTGTACATTTGTCGTACTTTTTAAAACATTTTAGTTGAGGACACACGGCGACTATTATACCTTGTGATACATGCAAGACATCTGTAAACGAAGATGTAATTGCAATAAAATGGGCAATTAACAGAAAAGCACAATTTGTATAATATTATTTCTCTATGTCGATGATCATTTGAAGGATTTGAAGAAACTATCAAAGAAACAGCAGTGATAGCAGGTGATTTTGGTTTTGAACCCAACTTTACACCTCAATAATCCATTTGTTCTCGAAAAAAGAAAAGACAGGCATGTTTTGAGTCTCATAATGATCCTCTTCTCGATTCAAAGAAACGTATAAATTTGATTCCTTCCGTAGTATTTTGGATTTTCTTACGAAGATCTCATGAATTATTGCCAGGATCTATATTTAGCGTTCGGTAGCGATAACACTGCTGATATTGATTGAGTAAAAATCTATGATGTATTGACAGCTTTATCTGAAGCGAGAAGTCCTCGAACGCCGCTTATGAAGTGTTGGGATTCATACCATGAAATACTTTTTGTTTCCCACCCCAACTGCTGCTTTTGCATTACACATTATGCGAACATTACCAGTTTTGGTAGCTTCTTTGCGCGATTTTTCAAAACTGAAACTAATTACAAAATTATTTAAGATCAACCATGTCCAAAATTGTAAATCAGGACTAATATTAATATCAACTGAAATTACTACAGAAGAAAAGATTTAACTGAAATATTAATTAGACTATGCAAGCCTAAAAAGTAGAACAATTCAATTTATATAACTTTTATTTTTTTATTTTTTGAGAAATGGGCTCACACCGGAAGACACTAACGTTTCTCTTCGTTAGAGTATGTGAATAACAGTTTAACCCAAAATGTTTGGAGTCCACAGGGAGGACTTGCTTGCTGACTGATCTCTCAAGAATCCTGGGTGAGATTCAACAGGTGTTTGAATCTTGACAGCCACAAAAGTTTGATGACCTTCTCTGGATTTCCTGAATATGACATTAAATTAGTTCAAATCATTTGGTAGTTAACAGAACTAAATGCTTTGGAGGTACATTTAAAACAGCAGAGCAACACTGTAGCTCTTCGAGTGTGCCTGAGTTTAGCTTTCACTCAACAGAAGATTGCGATGTGAGCACAGTAAAGCACCTGGAGATGCCGGGGACTCATACATACTCTACCACTGAGCTACATCCCTGACAGAGCAGATTAAACAGAGTCTTAAACTTTAAGGGACAGAAACGACTCCTTATTACAGCTAACATTAATTAAAATGACATCACAACAAAAGAGTTGAGCCTGTGTAGGTGAGACTAGGATAACTTTGTAGGCGAGAGAGAGGATTATGAAAATGTGCAGGTGCTTCTTAGAAGCACGTTGGTGGTACAAGCGACTTCCAAATAATTTAGCCGGATTTGAATCCTGGACAGTGCCTCTCTAAAACTTTTCAAGATAATCTGTGGTCCGGTAAAACATCTTTTGAACTTGCATTCCAGTTAGAAAGCATGGTTTTAAAAACCAAAACACTCAATAAGGAAGAAGCAGGTCTCTTTACACAAGACGGCAGTGTGATATGAGAATTCCTCTGTTGTTGAAGGATTCAGACTCCTTCTCAGAGGTCCTTGCTCACCAAATAACTTTACAGCTGAGGAAGAGCACCACGGAAAATACCCAACTCAACCAGCAAGCGCGTTGGTTGCTCTTGCTCTTAATGCAAGGAGATGTTTTTGTTTTCCTTGCAATAATCATTATTAACCAGAACAGCAGCACAACTGGTTGCATTTGTGATTATGTCACTTCTCTGCCTCAACAAGGTCTATAAAAGACTCTGAAAGTAGTAAAGCAAAACTGAGTTCAAAATCATATTAGTAATTCTAAGCGATATCTGCATACAGACGATCCAATAAGAACGTTGAAATCTTTTAATTTCGCCTCTATATATTGCGCTGCTTTTTACCCTGGTGTAAAACTATTGGATTGAAGGAATGCTTACCGTGTGGTTAAAATTTATCGTTGTTATTTGGAGAAATCTGTGAACTCAAGATTTTATATGCTTTAAAAAACAACCATACGAATAGGAAAAAACGACAGTGCTGATTATTTTCCCAAGATGGAGCATTGATGACCTATCCGAGCCAAGTGATAAAGCTCACCCAGAGGATACTCTAGCAGAACGTCAAAGAACATTCACCTTTGTAACCAAGGCAACCACAGGAACAATATCAAGAAGCACAATCAATTCTCCATTTAAATCTTTTGTGTAAGGTATGCCTTGTGAAAGCATGAAGTAAATCCCCTGATCTCTTTTGAACATGGACAAAGTATTTCTGATGGAAAGCTATGCGCAAAGATATAATAATCTCGATACTTGTTTTCTAAAAGAAGGCTTATTACGAAACCTTTCCCCATACTACTTTTTCGTACACGATCAACAATCACACCGGACAAATATCGGAATGAAATGGCCTTTTTTTAATTAAGGAAATTCATGAAGTAGAGGAGTGACATCATCACAAAGGCGTCATACACTAAATGTTGATCACTTTGTCACCCCACATGTTGCCCCACGTCCGCTACCTGAGGGCATAGATTTCTATACATTTCCTGACCAGCTGAGCCCGGGCTAACCCCCGTCTCGCCGCTACACATAGGGTCTTTATCACTCCTTTTGACATCTGTAACACACTTTTAGTGGGGGGGAATCCCACTGCTGCCTGATATCTCCTTAAGAATCACTTTGTGTTGTTGCTTCCTTGTGATTTCCTTGTGATTTCAACCAATTTCAAAACAATTAATTTGAGTAACAATAATAGTCAAATGTGAGTGTCCCTGCAAATTGTGATCTAATTAAGACAGACACATGTCCCAGTTTTATTTATCAAAGCTAGATATACATTTTCTCATGCAACTTTATTTCAAAAGCCATTTGATTTCACTCATTTTGTAAAAAAAGAGAAAACAAAAATGTATGGATGTCAATCTTTCAAAGCGTTGGTTTTAGAACTTAACTTCCGGCATAATTTTCAACCTTCTAACCCACCACCGGCATCCGACTAGCTCAGTCTGTAGATTATGAAATTGTTCAGGCTGTAAAGGATGAAATTCTTCATCTCAGGGTCCTGGGTTGGAGCTTCACCTTGGGCAAGGTGTATTTTCTGAGTTAAAGAAAGTCCCCCTTCATCCTTGACTATTTTACAATGTAATGGTACCTACCACAACTCGATAATCCAGGTCCGTCTGAACATTATCTAAAAGCACATGTCTTTCCGTGTTTGAGTATCTAAATTACGGAAGTCAATGCTGCTATCAAGGAAAAATAAAATAAAATCCTGGGTTATGTAGTTTTGAGACTCTAAATATCTTACTTTCATATTGAAGTGGTACAATGGATTCCAGGGCACATTCGTTCTTGATTCAGGATATATACTGTATGAGTGTGCTAATGGTTAAAACTGTGTTTACATGAGGTACAAACGGTAACATTTCCATTCCGAGAAGAAAGCCAGTCTGTGCGCATTTCTCAGCGTACACATTGTCAGGAACACAAAACCCACAGTGACAGAAACCTATCGATAGCCTGTAGGAACATTGCAAATGTAACAGGTTGTTTATACACACATATGATATCGTTGCTAACTTGTAATTAGGATATAATTTGGTATTTCTTAATTACGAGAACGCAGGATTTTTTTCCCTTGGTGGCAACAATACGCTTTTGCAATAAATCATAGACTCTGCTTTCAAAATAGCTGCACCAGGCACTTGGACAAAGATAAACCCAGGGATTTAAAATTCAGAAATATGAATGGTCAATTGCTTACAGTTAGGGTTTTTACGTTTTCTTATTTAGCGATTTGTATATCAATCTTTAAAAAAAACTATAGTGAACTGAGCGTTACTACTAGTAATACATCACCCCCAGTCCAAAATTTCGAAGTAAAAAAAAATCACGTTTTCTACATTTTTGTCTGTTTAAAAATATAATATCTTTAAAAAAGACAAAGGGTTTGTGTGTTGCGCTAAAATGCCGCTTAATTTTGAATACAAATAAAAACAGTTTTCTTCAAAGAAATCATAATTTTTCCCTATCCTTCATACTGTGACTGCTGTAGTAGTATCATACAAACGCCCATACTAATCCACCACACGCTGGAATTTCTGGAAGGCAACGTAAATATTGCTCAACCCGTTGGTGGATTAGGTATGCGCGCTATATTTCAATTTAAATCTACATTGAACCTATCAAAAAAGTGATTTTTGATTCAAAATCGATTAACGTAAAAACTGATAAAGCTAATGCTTTTTTTCATACAGATGCAGCCATTGAAAATACCCCACCGGGGTATCACGCAGTTCACGTGTGTCACGTGACTAACTATCCAGCGTCGCCTTGTAAAACCGCCAGGGGGAGCTTAACCTCTCATGTACAGCATTTGAGCCTTTAATTTTGAACTGTGTATTACAGCATGTTAATCATCAGTCATTAAAATGTTGGTATATTTTATGAAAGCAAGATTGCTCAGTTGGACAAAAGTACACAACCTACCTTTATCAGAAATATTTATGCATCAAAGCCTTTACTGAAGATATTACTAATAGTATTAACAATGGATGACTTTGGACAAGCTGTATACTCAAAGTATAATTTCTTTAGCACATTTGTACAAGCACTTGGAATCTGTCCAAGCCATAGTTTGTCAGGCATTTTGTTTTACTTCAACGGGCATAAAAACTTCCTTGCTTTTAACAGGGCGTTTCATAATTTCTAACTACGAAAATGATTTAAAATGCGACACCTATCATTCAACTAGAGCTTAAAATATCACAAGGATCCTCAAGAGCACAGCAAAGAGTATATTAAAAGACACTTGTATTTATCAACGCTTTCTTTTCCGTATACCAGATTTTATGGAACCACTTCAGAGGGGTGTTCCAGGAATCGGCACTTTATAGAAAAAAAATACACACCAGTATTCCATTTCTCCCTAAACATTGTAAGCTTCGAAGTCTTTAACTAACGTGATACCGGAGTCAACAAGCATACTTTTAGAATTTGATTAAAAGGGAATATAATATGGAATCGCGTATCTCAAGAATTTAATAACGGTATGATTACATCCGTGTGCTGCGACAGGGCTGTGTAGGGCTGTTTCGGCTGCCTGTTCATGCGAACTGTCTTGTAACCTACTGGTCTAGGTGCGTGACTACCAACTGGCAGGTTGTGTGTTTGAATCCAGCTGGTGCTGGACTTTTCATTTTTATTTATTTATTTTTTAATCGCGTAACATAAACATATCACCGTATGCAAATGTTGTAGTTCCTCTTGAAAAAATGTCACGAGTACATCATCTATCAACAATTACACAGGTTCTGTTTCCATATTGCGGATTTTGGTTGTGTGTTACTGTAGTTTCCTGACTCCCATGTCACATGGTCTGTGATTGAAACCTGTAAAACTGGTTTAATTCGTCACAGCCAGCACTCTTCAGGTGTGAGGGTCTTCTGCTCAGAATGAAACGCTAAAATGTTTGTGTATATTCTAATGGTAGTGGGGGCAGGGTGTGTGGGAACAGGTTTGGTTGAAATTGCATTGGAGATCTATGTTCTTCACACCTGAAACATTTTCTCTGAAAGCATTTTCTTCGCAGTTTAACCGATCTTGTTACAGCATGTTACAGTTTACTATTATTAACCATATTAATTTTAAGTGCTTAATGTAAAATCTTGTAAAAATATATTTTCATTGTTCAAATATACATTAAGTATGACTATCATATAATAAGTTAAATACAAAACTAAAGAAAAAATAGGGTTAAATATAATTCAAAATATTTTGCTAACAATGTTAACTGTTAATGAATAATAAAATGTATTAACTAAGGAGTAGGATGGCACAGGTGTTAGTATGTTTTTTGTTTTGTTTCTTTTTCATAAATACAACAGTAGTACCTGATGTCTCAGTGGCTTTCAAAATTAAATTATGCATGCAAACCTGTGAACTAGAAAGATAACTAAGATATCCATCCATTATATTCCATAATATCCATGAAATATATGGCGCTGAAATATGTGTGACGCAGTGGTGGCCTGACACGGTGAGGTGCCCTGGCAGCTGTATGATGCAGTGGTGGCCTGGCACGGTGAGGTGCGCTGGCAGCTGTGTGATGCAGTGGTGGTCGGGTATGTAGAGGTGCACTGGCAGCTGTGTGTTGTGACGCAGTGGTGGCCTGGCACGGTGAGGTGCGCTGGCAGCTGTGTGATGCAGTGGTGGCCTGGCACGGTGAGGTGCACTGACAGCTGTGTGATGCAGTGGTGGTCTGGCACGGTGAGGTGCGCTGGCAGCTGTGTGATGCAGTGGTGGCCTGGCACGGTGAGGTGCGCTGGCAGCTGTGTGGTGTGACGCAGTGGTGGAAATGTTCACCATGTTTCACCATGCTGAAAATGTTTGTACCAGACTTTTTTGAGGCCTGTTTAATTGTGTCTGAAGTCTGATGTTGTAAATTTTATTGTTAAAAAGATCCATTAAAATGTCACTACTAAAGTTAGCTGGTACTGTTGGTATTGTAAGTGGCAAGTAGAGCTCATATTTTAGATTTTGTGTAGTTGCTAGCGTTGAACTGTGTGTTGGATGCACATGAATATATTCATTATATGCCAGCGCACCTCACCGTGCCAGGCCACCACTGCGTCACAACACACAGCTGCCAGTGCACCTCTACATACCCGACCACCACTGCATCACACAGCTGCCAGCGCACCTCACCGTGCCAGGCCACCACTGCGTCACACCACACAGCTGCCAGCGCACCTCACCGTACCAGGCCACCACTGTGTCACACCACACAGCTTCCAGCGCACTTCACCGTGCCAGGCCACCACTGCGTCACACCACACAGCTGCCAGCGCACCTCACCGTGCCCGGCCACCACTGCATCACACAGCTGCCAACTTAATATGGTCAGTAACAGTAAACAGTAACATGGTCAGAAGGAGCACGTACAAACGTTTCCAAAATAACCACATGTAAGACTCTGATGCTTAAAATGTTTAGGGAGAAAGTGGAATACTGGTGTGTATTTTTTCTTTAAACTACCAATACCAGCCATATAGTCTGTAACGTAGGGATTTCTATATGTCTTTATTTAGTGGTTACATTAGTGACAAAGGCTAAACTTTTAGCTTCAGTAACGTGTACATATCTCCCCTTTTTATAAAACGACATGGTTGAAAACTGTTCCAGAGCCACTGTTGTTTCATCAGTGAAAAGTACATCATGAAATGCCTCTCCCTGTTCAATCCACTGGAAAAAAGAAAAGGGAGTGAAAAGAAATTTAAAAACTGAAATTTAGTAAATTGACATTTTAATAGAGTGTAAATCTTCAAAGTGATCTGTCACTTCAAAAAAATTACAGGAGTTTACCAGGAGTGGGGTTTGAACCCACATGGATATTTGGCTATTGGATCTTAGATTCAATGCCTTAACCACTCGGCCATCCTGGTCTACAGCAACACACTTTTCAGTTGTTTAACATTTTAATATGATTCAACAATTTAAAAAAAATAAACCAGCGCCCTGTCACAGAAACATACACCGGTCTCCAGCGCAACAAGTGGGGGTACTCAGCACTATACTAATGAGTAGCGCTTGTCTGCAGCTGAGCTTGAGCTCTGTTCACTGTCAGCGGTCACTTCCTCTTTTCCTCACCTGCTCTCATCTTTTTAAAGACAGTCATATACACTCAAGAAGTATTTCATTTGAGTTTGAAGTCTGTTTCTGTTGTCTCAGCTCTTGATGAAGACCAGCTGTACTGTACTTCTACATTGTGAATTATTTGAAGACCTAGAAACACTAGACCACGGTCAAGAATGATCAGCTACCACCATTACTGTTATTATTATTATTATTATTATTATTCTATTACTATTATTATTATTATTTAACCAGTTGGAGAACGATACAGTTGAAAATTCCCACTGTTCTTATGGCGAGAAAAATAACATGAGACTACTATAAGAGGAGTTTTGTAATTGTTTGAACAATTTATTTCATTTTTTCCCTCTTATAGGCAACCCTGTAGTATTTCTTTTTATCTTCGGTGTTGTGCACGGGCAAGTTCTGCAACAATATTTGCCGCAGAAAGTTCTCTGCAGCTCCATAAATTCGTTCTCAACTGCAATTGACAGAAGACGTAGATAGCTCTGTAGTTGTGTAGGGCCACACAAGCCACAGTGCTGGTGCGGCTCTTAATGGACTGGTACACAGACCGCATGAGAGGCAAGCAAAACGCTGTTTTAAAATTCCAAAGGCTCACCAAGTCAGAGGAACAGCAATGAACTGAAAAGATCTGTTACAGACATCTATGTTAACCTCTTTAGAGTTATAAATGCCATGTGTTTCTTTTAATTGTAGATTAACACAATTAATCTACAAGTAACAGCACCTTACAGTATATTAATGTTAATTCCACTGGTGGACATTAGCTGTTGTTTGTTGTAACGATTTGTTAACTCTCCTGTAAGGAATATAAAGTATATCAAGAATATAAAACATGCGAACTTAAATGTTCAAGGTTTTCAGGCTCTTTGCATTTTCCTTCACATATGGGAAAAATTCAAGGTGTTCTTGTCGCTGTTCTCCACATAGATAGCACATGTAACTGTGGAAGCCCGTTTCCACCAGGGAGTAAAAAAAACACGCTATGGGATCTCAGAATTCTGACTTATAACTCAGCATTCTGACTTTATATCTCACATTTGCGACTTCAAAATAACCATATTTCATTGTCTGCCCTTTTGTTATTGTAACAGATTCGGGTTCTAGGGCTTGTGCTTTGGCCGCTTCCAACCTAGTTCATGCCTCACTGCATTGGCTCGAACCCAGGTCTGAGGCATAAATCCAGCGCCTACGACCGCTCGATGACTCTACCTTTGGCAATGCCTTCCTTCCTCACATTACTTGCTTGGAGAACGCCGGGTGGCTTCAGGTCTTCTTACCCAACATGTGGAAACGACTGTACCTTCGCTTTCTGAAATGCATCCTGTCACTTGGTGAAATCTCGACTTCTTTGGCAGCTCTGAATACAGTTCTTCTTTGGAGCAGGCTTCAGACCTTTTATTTTATTTATAAAGGGTGTAATTCCTGTTTTAGAAGTGCTCTGGGGAGTGTATTTTACATAAATCACAAACAGTATTCTAATTGTATACTGTAGATCAGTACAGCAATCGTTCTGGATTTGGCTGGGATTCTGAAATTTTTCTTGAAAAGGTATTCAGGATTGTTTGAAACTTTAATAAAAAGTGATCTGAAACTACATGCCTTCAAATCTGATGTTGCTGTAACTAAACTCGGATGTGATCTTCTGCAGATGTGCAGTGTGCCTTTGTTCTTAAAAACTACCTCTGATGTTGTTGAAGGGGAAAAACTGCACAGAAAATGATAAAATGTTTCTGCACTTTAAAATGTCCCTTTAAAACCCTCCTCACACACCTCGATGTGGAGTGCGGGCAGGTAGAAAGGTTTACAGGTGCTCATGATGTTTCTCACGGGGTGTTACCTGTTGTAGTATCTCTCTCTGTGCCTTTGGAAAGAAAAGAGCGGCTCCAGTGTGAGGTAACGCTTTGAACAGCCGGTCTCCCTGTCTTACAAAACAAGAAATGAAAATCAACCGGGAAATTGAACAGTGCAGGAATCAGCGCAGTATACAGTAGGAAGCAATTAAACAAAATGATCTGCAAAAATTGTAGTTGAGTAGATTGGAGTAAGAAATTAATTCTGCGCGCTGCGCATGAATTACACCAATCTTTCAGCATTTCTGAAACGTTTGATTGAATTGACAAAGAAATCCTCTCCCGATCTCCATCTTTGAAAATGTTAACTTTTGAGCCAGCAGGCCTAACACTGCAAAGTTGCCTGTTTCTCACAGGTGTTTGAAGTTGTGGATAACATTTCACAGGGTAGGCACCATGGCTTAGCTGGTTAATGTGCCTCACTGGGTGTGAATCCCAGCGGTATCTATTCATAGACACCACGCCATTCACTGCCAATATTTATGGAGCTCAATTTAAGGATGAAAGGATACACATGTGTTACAGCTTTCTGCAGGTGTTTTATGTTTTATCATATCAATTGGCTCTGTGGTGCAATGGCTAGGTGTTGATCGAATAAAATCATTCAAAGGTTGTGGGGTCAAGTCCCACCAGAGTCACATGTCATTTTGATTCAGCCTTTCAAAATCCTCTAGGGATTGGTGTTGATCAAGTCAAATAGAGGACTTCTTCTGAGTCGACAGTCGAAAATAAACCAGTGGCCACTAGGGAGAAATAAGCACTGGACCTGGTCAGTGATCACATTACTCATATCCTGGAGTCCCTGCACTGGCGTCCTGTCAAGTTTTGTGTCGACTTCAAAATCTTCATGCTCACCTATAAGGCTCTCCATGGCTTGGCACCTCAGTACCTGTCTGAGCTATTATTGCCCTACTCATCACCTCGCAACCTTCTAATTCTGGTCTGCTATCTGTCCCCCAAGCCTGTCTACACTCTATGGGTGACAGGGCCTTCTCCGGTTATTCCCCCAAGCTCTGGATCTCTATCCCTAAGGATATCAAAGAGTCACTTTCTCTGAACTCCTTCAAATCCAGACTCAGAACCTCCTTCTTTAGAAGAGCCTTTAATGAACTATTCTTTACCCCTTTGCTCCTACTGTATTTAGTACCACCATCTACTGTCTCCTCTAACTGTGTATTCTCATCCAGCTTATTTTGTGTATTTTTTTATTGTTGTAATTCTGTCATTCTGTAAAGCACTTTGAGAAGCCACCTTTAAAGGTGCTATATTAAGTAAAGTTTATCATTATTATTAATAATGAACAGTGCATTTAACACTGAATATACACAGTCCTTCTTTTAGACGGATTGTAAGGGTAGGGAACAAGCTTTTCACTCGTGTTGTTAAAGACCATATCCTGGCTTTGTTGCAGGAAATGACTGAATGCCATCATCGGAGTAAGGAGAGGATCAGGGTTTTGGGGAAGTCATTTTGAGGAGTAGTGTGCTCTCTGAAGGCACCAGTTCTGTAAGGTTTGGGCATTTACTGGGACAATTATTAATTGTAGCAGTAAATCACAAAATTGATTCTTTTAATGGGTTAAGAATCCAACCATGTGATATTACTCAAACAGTGCACACATACAGGTAGTAATACATTTATTGAGGATACATTTATTAATACATATAATATGCATATAAACCTAACAGATCTTATCGAGAGGGTTATCAGAATACAAAAGGTATATATTCAATCTGTTACAAAGATTTACATATATCAAGAGGACATACGTTCAGTATATCAGTCATTTAGACCATTTCGTAAATTAACTTGGTTATAACTTCTACATTAGATACTCAAAACAAGTACATAACTCTTAGGAATTAAATTGATATCAACTGGTTGGGATAACAATTGAATTCTCGAGCTGTAATGCATTGAAGTGCTCCGTGCCAGGCTGTGCTGTGCTGCTTGTGAAGGTGCGCTGCTGATGCTCACTGGCCGGCTAGTTAGTGTTGGCTTTAACTAGCAAAGTTTGTGCACAGGAGAAAAGATGACTGTGGATCCCAGCAGGTCAGGAAGAGGACCGGTTCGTGATGAAGCGCTAGATCTGAATAGTGATTCAGCTGTCCACAGTTCTGACCTGTTCCCGAGGCCTGCTGCTGATGCTAACCTCTGGTTACTCGTGGCAACCTCCACTCTAGACTCTTAGAACAAAGGAAAGTTCTGGCACTCGGACACACTGGCCGTTCCGTGGTTGTCTGGGCTGAGCCTCAGGATGGTCAGGAGGCGCGCTGCGAGAATGTCCTGCCCTTGGGAGCCTTCTGGTCCTGGGCCGTCCTGCCCTGGAATTGTCTCGCCTCCCTGGAATTCTCCTTAGAATTCTCCTACTGGAATAGTCCGAAAAGTCCACTACAGGCTCTCTGTGTTGCCTGTTTTTACCTGGAGGAACTTCAGCTTGTTCATTGGCTGAAAGTTCCACGTGTTGTTGAAAGTTCCACGAGTCCCACGTGGGTTACTCGGCCCTACCAGTCCCTGATTGGTTGATCAAGGTGAGATATGAGTCACTTACTTCTGACACTCAGGAATGCAGTCCAGATGTCCATCTGTCACTCCATAGACAGATAGGCGCCAATGGATGACCATTGATCATGATAGCCAGGCTTAGCTAAGTGCATCCCCTTTTGGGAGCTGTCCCTTATCAAAAGAAAACATCTTTAAATCAGCCTGCATGAATAGCTTCTCTGTGGCTGCACCACAGAGATGAAGAGAGATGGGGCCTCATTTGGGAAAGCACAGCATCACTTAATTCTTATTAACAAGCATTGCCACTACAGAGGCCTGAAACTGTGTGGTTCCTGGTTGTAATGGCTGGCACTCTACACCTAAACAACAGAGAACACTGTTGACATCGCTGAACTGCCTAGTGGACATTTTGTTGCCTTGTTCTGACCTGTATTAATGCGATTCTCTGAAAACGTGGCACGTAATATCTGTGCTACCTTTATGGAGGGTGAGCGCAATCATAAGGATCAATGATTTGATCACAAGCATCTAAAAATGAGCATGAGAAAATGACATCATGCTATAAAGTTGAATGGCACGAGTTCTCCTGTTCCCTCTGCAGAAAATGTGTGTTTTAAAGGGGGTGTGTCACGATCGCAAACCCCTCTTCTTAAGGATGCTCCAGCCCTTCCTTGTTTGCCTCATTTCCCGCACCTGTTCCTTGTTCCCCCTTTCAGTTCCCCCTTAAAAGCCAGGCGCTGGTGGTAATTCTGGCTCTGCACTGGTTCCCGTACCAGGCGAGCCCAGGACCTGGAAGCGCCTGGCCCTGTTAAAGTTTTATTTCTGTTCCTGTTCCCCGCCAGTTCTGACCCGGTTCCAGTTTTTATCCTGTCTTGTCTCAGGTGGACCGCCTGGCTTTGGACATTGCCAGTTTGGGATTTCCTTTTTGGACACTTCTGGATTGTGTGCCTCAGTCACACCTCCCCCGAATGCCAGCGCACCATGGACACGCCCTGCTGTCTTCATTCCCATCTCCATCATGATCTCCGGATCATGTCATCTGCATAGGGTCCGGAAAGAACGCTTTCCTGACAGCTGTCAAGTTATTTTTTTGCCAGACAATGCCGTGCTGTAAGAACAGTGTGGTTTAATTAATTGGACTGAATTTGGTTTGAACCGCAGGGAAATACCAACAAAAAAACAAGTGCTTCTTAACACAGAGGTAGTTGGAGATATTTGGCAGCAGTGGGATTCCAACACAAATCCTCAAAGAGACTGGAGCTCTAATCCAGCTCTTTAGAGTGCTCGGCTGCATTAGCCTTGACTGCCTCATACCTCACACTGGCTCAGAGAAAACTGAGTGACTTATAAAGGCTGGTAGGAGAGGAAAGGAATAAATGCTTCTTTTTTGGACAAAGACTTTATCTACTAAAAGAAGGAAAGACATATTTGATTATTGTTTGTTCATCAGTTGTTTTGATCAAATTATTGTAATGCAGTGCAAGGTACAATTAAGGCATAATATGTACATGGACGTCATGTCTGAGTCATTGTTGGCAGCTGACTATAGCTGGAGGACAGTTCATCATGAGTGGGTAAGCCTGCATAATGAGGGAGAAGAGATTGGCCTCTGTGACGCAGTGTCCAGTGACACTAACTATCTGTCCTACTGTTCTCTGCTAACGTAGAGGGTGAATGTAGTTTTATGTGAACGTAAGGTTTCTTTCTTTACATTTTTGTTGTTGAAAATGGATCTCGTGCATTTGAATGTTGTGTTCATCTTCTGATATTGTCACCTTATTCTATATATCATTTCATCAGACTACTAAATTTGTAGGATCTCAATTGCATTAGATTGCACAGTGATAGTATTTCTCACCTTTTAAATACTTAAGTCAAAAATGTAGAGAAAGTGCTCTTGTTTTCACTATTATAAGCACTGTGATGCACCAGTAATATTTACTCTCATAAAAGCATTATAATTGTATTGCTTTGTTCTATTACAGTCTTGAGTGACTTAAATCTTCTGTCTTACTGCTGTGCACTTTTCCAGGAGCCAGTTCAGCACAGAATCCTCAGTCAAACACTGCAATCGCTTGATAAAAGCTATTTCTCATCCTTTCTCTTGGTGCTGGCGCTACTATTGTATGCAAAGGAGGGGACTTGACAATGAAAGGTGTAATCATCTTAAAGAAAGTCTTCATGAAGGAGTGCATCGGCTAGCTCTCCACTGGCAATTGACCGGGCTTGTGAAGAAACCAATCTTATTCAACAACCATACAAATTCCACAGCTTAACGCACATGAAGCGAAATCCGTGAGCTGATTGACACAAAACAATGTTGTTTCAATTATCCGCAAAGCTGTTTTACTCGTCTGACCACCTCGTCCTACATTACAGTGAGCACATATATTTCAGTTTCTATTCTTTTATTTTCCTTACTATTTTACTGTCCCTTTCCCCCATGTGGAGATGTATCCACAGCCAAAATCCAGTTTCATCCTACGTTTGTGCCAGTTTTACTATCTGTGTAGGAGCCTACCATACAGATGTTCAGTGGTGCAATTGGTTAGTGTGTGGTATACACACAGCTATACACAGTGGTGTTATACTGATTTTGTGTGTTCAAGCCTCCCCTGTAACCAGTAAATCTTCTGAAAGTTTTCCACACATAAAACGTTAATTTGCTGTAGCAGTTTCACTGTGACTTTGCAGGTAAAATATTCTTAATGAGAATAATATTTATTAATAATATAATATTGCGATAAATAACCACACCAGAAAATATTGGAGAGAAATGGCTTGTCGCACTATTCGTAGCAGGGACTCAGACACAGAAATGTCTTGTCATTAAAGAAAATTCGTGAAGAAGAGAAGTGACATCATTGCAAAGGCAATATTTTCTGATGTTAATAATCATTCGGGTGGGAATTACTAATGTCATTACTACTAATTGTGATAAAAACAGAGGACTCACAGCTCTCTGGATGTTGGTCTGGACTCTAAAAAGTGTTTCTATTTGCAAGTGGCTCTGGAACTCAACACCTGTTGATGGGTCACATCTGTCAGACACACCTGTTGTCACAACAGTTCTTTCCGGACCCTATGTGGACGACACAATCCGGGTAAAAGTGAGAAAACATGGGGAAAAAGTAATGCAGGAGACGGGGGCATGTCCTTGGTGCACTGGTGTACAGGGAAGGTGTGGCTGATGCAAACAATCCAAAGAAAAAAATTTGTAGGCGAATCCAGGAAACGGGCAAAAGTCCATGGCCAAGAGATCCATCCAAAACGCTGGATTAAAAACAAGAACCGGGTCGGAACCGGCAAGGGGAACAGGAACAGGCTTAGAAACTTAAAAGCATAACGTAGCCAGGCGCAACCAGGTCCCAGGCTCGCATGATATAGAAACCAAGGCAGAGCCTCGATTGAAGTCAGCATCTGGCTTATAAAGAGGGAACTGAAAAGGGGCTGAAATAATGAACAGGTGCTGGGAATAAGGCAGAACAAGAAAGGGCTGGAGCACCCTTGAGAGGAGGGGTTTATGATCAAGACACCAGTGGAGCACAAGCCCACCATCACACACATTCACACACACTGACAGATATACACCTACAGACTCACACAAATGTATACACAAAATCAGACACTCACACACTCACAAATATACACTCACACACATTCACAGACACACAAACAGATGCAGCCATTCAAAATGCGCGGGCGATACCGCATTATTTTCCGGTGCGCTTTACGATTTTACCACTGAAGGGAAATCTTAGTACCTGAGCATAAAAAGAATAGGAGCATACTGTAACGCGTGTGAAGGCCATAAATGATATACATTTTGGAACTTAAACATACAGTATATGGCTGGTCTCGGTACTTTAAAGAAAACACACCAGTATTCCATTTCTCCCTAAACATTTGAAGCATCGAAGTCTTTAACTAACGTAATACCAGAGTCAACAAGCATACTTTTAGAATTTGATTAAAAGGGAATATAATATGGAATCGCGTATCTAAAGAAATTAATAACGATATAATTATATTCATGTTGCAAAAAAACTGCAACGGACATAAAAACTCCCTTGCTTTTAACAGAGCGTTCCATAATTTCTAACTACGAAAATTATTTAAACTACAACACTTATCATTCAACCAGAGCTCGAAATATCACAAGAATCCTCTAGAGCACAGCAAAGACTGTTTTAAAAGAATCGCGTATCTAAAGAAATTAATAAGATATAATTATATTCGTGTACTGTGACAGGGCTATGTAGGGCTGTTTCACCTCTCTCTTCATGTGACTCTATTCAAAAGCCATTTAGCAAAGAGGGGATGAGAAGAGTGACAAACTAGTATACTTAAGATTTTTTTTTCTGAACCGGGGAAAATCTGATCATGTTTCTCTATAACAATAATAAAAAACATTGCCACACCCGGACTGTTAAACCAACGCATTAGCACGTCGAAGCCCATTGAGGAGGGCGCAATAACTGTTTTGTCCCTTGATTTACTGATCTGCATTAATTACAGAAATCGAGTTCCTGCTCTTTGCAGATGACCTGGTCCTGCTGTCGCCCACAGAACAGAGGCTGCGGCAGAACCTGGCACTGCTGGAGCAGCACTGTCAGACCTGAGCGCTGACAGTCAAACTGGACAAGACCAGAGTTATGGTTTTCCAGAAAAAAAGCCAGACCTCCCTTAGTCTTCCTGAAATTGTCGGATTATGAGCGAATAAAAGCATCTTATTAAAAAGACGTTTGTGTTTGTTTGGGAGCTATATTATATATTTTTCATATGTAAGATATAATGATGTGTTCCCTCTTACACATCGCACCACTTTAAAAGCTAGAAAAACAGGTTTCGATTCACATTATCTGGTGAGCCTTGTTTTGTCAAAGGACAGCACTAAAAAAACAGACAATACATAGGGGGGGAGGGCAAGCGAGAGGGAGAGTTTTTTACACTCTGTCAAAAAAAAACAAATCACCCGGTGCAGAGACTCTGGGGGGATCATTGTGTGGTACAGAACGGAGCTCAGTCAATTCAAACAAGTTCAGCGCTGATTCAGTTGAAAAAAAACTGCAACGGACATAAAAACTCCCTTGCTTTTAACAGAGCGTTTCATAATTTCCAACTATAAAATTTATTTAAACTGCGACACTTATCATTCAACTAGAGCTCGAAATATCACAAGGATCCTATAGAGCACAGCAAAGACTGTATTAAAAGTATACTAGTGACAAACTAGTATACTTTAGATCTTTTTTTCTGAACCTGGGAAAATCTGATCATGTTTCTCCATAACAATAATAAAAACATTATTTTACATATCACCTTTATGTGATCTCACCTTAAGGACAGCACATACAAGGGTTAATCGCACAATGGACCGCGCAAAGAAATTTAAAATAGTGATCTTTAGGTGTGAGGGCAGGAGTGGATCACAGAAGGCATAATCAGCAAATTAGGAAAAGAAAGAACAGGACAGGGGAGACGTTTATCCAGAGAGCGAGTGATCAGAAAAAGGAACAGCTGTTATGCCCAGGTTTTACGCTCTCTCTCTGCTCATTGAATAAAAGCATTTTATTAAAAACGCGTTTGCGTTTGCGTTTGTCTGGGTATTTACTTTGTAATCTGTGGTTTACATCTACTGTATTGCTTTGAGATGCCACTTTTAAAGGTGATATGTAAAATAAAGTTTTTTTTATTATTGTTATAGAGAAACATGATCAGATTTTCCCTGGTTCAGAAAAAAGACGATTAAAATCTGTAATCTTTCCACTTGTATGTCATCGGAAAATCCAATAAGTTTCTGCTTTGTGTAAGGATGGTATCAAAAAGTAATCTAAGTGGTGAGAAAGCTGTGCTCCTCAAAGAGCTTTACAGGCTAAAAACAACAGCAATAGTGTTAAGGTGGGGAAACATTTTTTTATAGAAATACAAAATGAGATATAATGATGTGTTCCGGCTAAGACATTAACGAGTACAACCTCCCTCTCTGCGGGAGTGCTGGCTGTGACGAATTAAACTGGTTTCACAGGTATTTTCAAAGTAGAAGGGGGCGAGATTTCCAGCAAAAGACACCTCCCCCCTCCAAAGCCAAGGAAGTTCAGTACTTACTAGTTAAGAAAGCTAGGCTCATCAATGAAATCGCTTTAACATGCTAATGCGTTGGTGTAACAGTCCGGGCGTGGCAAGCTTTTAATGTCAACTCGACTCGATTAGAAGACAATGAACATATTCTAGCCCTAAATGAATTAATAGCAAACATGGTTTACATAAAAGACATTTTTCCAAGAAAGTTTATAATAATACAATCTATAGTTGAAATCTGAGCCTAAATAAAAAGAAAAAGTATTTTCAGAGACCAATCACGCTGTGTTTATGTAGAAAAAGTGATTAGGTTTATGAGCAATCTAATTACTTATTCGTTTAAAACGCTATATAAAATAAAGTTTATTATTAATTTGCTGGACAGAGCGGTGAACATTATTATGGATATGACAAAGATAACGATCCTGGTCAGTTTAGAAATCTGTGTACGCTGTAAGGTTTTAACTTCTTAAACTTTTAAAATACACGTTTCGAATAGAAAGAAATCATCTTCCTGGTACAGTATGTATAGCAAACCAGCACGTCTTTTTTCTCCAATCAGAGGGGTTAGACGCTCGGTTAAAAGCAAAGGAGATTGTCTGTTATAGTGGACATAAAAACAAGAGTTCGCTGGCATTATATCCTAGAAGACACAGATCGGCGCCAGACCAGGAGAATGCCTGATGAACTAGGGATTGGACAGTTTCCAAGTGCTTGTACAATCGATGGAAATGTTCAAATAAATGTGCAAAAGAAATAAACAAAATAATCATTTATTTCTTTATCATATTGGCTAGCTAATGTCCTCTAGTGTCAGTGCTAGTTTGTGGCTGTGTTTCTGCGTTGGGTAGCAACGGGTGACTGTTCTCAGGTGGAAGATGTAAACAGCTTAATTTTCGTGTTAAATAATTTTTTTTTATTAAAATTCATTCTATACAGCAATCGCATATTTGGGTACCGTTTCATAAAACTTTCATGCTTAAAATGTTTAGGGAGAAATGGAAGACTGATAATGGAATGGGATGGAATGATTGATAAGTGTCACAGTTTAAATACTTTTCGTAGTTAGAAATAATGAAATGCTCTGTTAAAAGCAAGGGGAGTTTTTATGTCCGTTGCAGTAAAAGAAAATGCCTGACAAAGTAGGGTTTGGACAGATTTCAAGTGCATTTTTGCAATTTACGTTGCATTGTCCATTGTGCTGCTGTAATACAGTTTAAAATAAGTCTAATCTGTATCAGCTTTATTTATGTGTTGCAATTTAGAAAAAGTCAAAACCGCACTCAAAATGCAATTTAGAGCTTTCTGGGAAGAGGAGACACCCAAATTAATAATGTAACATGCCACTGTTTGTGCATGAACAAAGTTATACTGCAATTTCCTTAGATACGCGATTAAAAAAAATAAATTTTTTGAATCCCCGGTGGGATAAGAATCAGCGCTTTTATATATCGCCTTTAAAGGTGGCTTCTCAAAACGCTTTACAGGATAAAAACAACAATAACAGCAACAACAACAATATTGTATTTCATTGCACTTTGAAAACCAAGTAATAACTTAACTATATGTGCAAACGTTTTATGATATGTTGCTGTTGTGAATGTCTGTGGAGTGTATCTTATTTGCCTGTCTGTCCTGGCTCTCTCGCTCGCCCTCCCCCCTCTCCCTCAATTCAATTCAATTCAAGGTGCTTTATTAGCATGACAGATGGGTACAATCAGTGTTGGGTATTTACTTTGCTTTGAGATTCCACTTATAAAGGTGATATATAAATATATACAAAGATATCACTTTAATTATTAATTGTAGCCGTAAATCACAAAATTGATTCTTTTGATGGCTTTAGAATCCAACCATGCGATATAACTCAAACAACGCACACACACAGGTACTAATACACGAGGATACATTTATTAATACATAGAATATGCATGTAAACCTAACAGATCTTATCGTGAGGGTTTTCAGAATACAAAAGATATATATTCATTCAGTTACGAAGTGTTACATATATCAAGAGGACATACGTTCAGTATATCATTCATTTAGACTGTTTCGTAACTGAACTTGGTTACAACTTCTACATTAGATACTCAAAACAAGTACATAACTCTTAGGAATTAAATTGATATCAACTGGTTGGGATAACAATTGAATTCTCGAGCTGTAATGCAGTGAAGTGGAATACTCATCCAATCTCTGGGGCTTCAGGTCTCCTCCAGGCTCTCTGGCTCCGTGCCAGGCTGTGCTGTGCGGCTTGCGACGGTGCACTGCTGATGCTCACTGACCGGTTAGTTGGTGATGGCTTTAACTAGCAAAGCTGTGCACAGGAGAAAAGATGACTGTGGGTCCCAGCAGGTCAGGAAGAGGACCGTTTCATTCCTGATGAAGCGCTAGTTCTGAATAGTGATTCAGCTTTCCACAGTTCCGACCTGTTCATGAGGCTTGCTGCTGATACTAAACTTGGGTGGATCCTCTGGTTACTCGTGGCAACCTCCACTCTCGACTCTTAGAACAGAGGAAAGTTCTGGCACTCGGCCACACTGGCCGTTCCGTGGTTGTCCGGGCTAAGCCTCAGAATGGTCAGGAGGCGCGCTGCGAGAATGTCCTGCCCTTGGGAGCCTTTCTGCTCCTGGGCCGTCCTGCCCAGGAATTGTCTCGCACCCCTGGAATTCTCCTTAGAAGAGTCCGAATAGTTCTGGAGCTCTGTGTTGCCTGTTTTTACCTGGAGGAACTTCAGCTCGTTCATTGGCTGAAAGTTTCATGGGCATCAGAGACCCACGTGGAGTTAACCTGCCCTACCAGTCCCTGATTGGTTGATCAAGGTGAGATATGAGTCACTTACTCCTGACACCTAGGAATGCAGTCCAGATGTCCATCTGGCACTCCCTAGACAGATAGGCGCCAATGGATGACCATTGATCATGATAGCCAGGGTTAGCTAAGTGCATCCCCTTTTGGGAGCTGTCCCTTATCAAAAGAAAACATCTTTAAATCAGCCTGGATGAATAGTTTCTCTGTGGCTGTACCACAAAGATGAAGAGAGAGATGGGGCCTCATTTGGGAAAGCACAGCAACACTTAATTCTGTCTTATTAACAAGTATTTCCGCTACAATTAGTAGGAAGAAAGATACAATGTACTGAAAATGTAATATGTTTTAAAGGATTAAAGGGAAAATAAATACTTTATCTACGCAAACTAATTCAACTGAGCTTCTCTAAACAATATAGCCTGAAGAATTGCCAAAGCACAATGTATCAATTTGGGTGACACTGGGGGAAAGGATCACAACATTGAAAACCACAAGGCTTATTTTCAACAGCAAAAATTGTGCTTGAAAATATTTGTCAAAAAAAGGAATATTTCACGCACAGAAAACAATATTTACCACTAGGGTAGAATGCAGCATAGAACAGTTGGATAGAAGGTTAGTGAAACTCTATAGTGCATCACAGAGGTCAGTCTCTTCCCCCTCATTATGCAGGCTGACTTGTTCACAGTGAACTGTCCTCCAGCGATAGTCAGCTGTAATCACTGATGCGGACATGATGTTAATACTCTGAGAGCATCTTGGCTGATTTGGTTAAAGTGTTTTCCTATTGTACGCTGGGCAAACGTTCCGAGGTCAAATTCTTCCAGCACGGGGGTACCTTTAAGGCTGAGACGACGGCACCGAAATTTTTTGGCGCGCCTTTTCTTTAAAGCCCTGGCCAAATATGAAGACAGTACGTACAGTTATAATTCAAACGGAATTAAAAACTACACATCCCAGTAGTGTAGTTACTGGTTAGTTTTCTGAAAAAAAGCCATGCCTATAGTGCAGAAGAGGGATGCATGAACACTTGCTTAGATATACAAAAAAATCACAAAAAGGTGTATGTTACAAAAGAACATGCAAACATGTTCATCATGTACATGAACATGTACATCAATTTACCTTCGCGATCAATAAAGTCTTACCTATAAACATGAAACAGAGTGAGGAATCAGAAATTAGCATGCAAAAAAAACAGCAATTCTGTCAGTGAGCCCTAAATGAATTAATAGCAACCATGGTTTCATGGAGAGCTTCTCAGATAGTTGGGCATTCAGGTAAACTGCCAGGTGAAAGGATTTGTAAACATATTTTGTTAAAGCAAGTCAGTTTTATCTGCAACACATAAAATACATTTTTCCAAGAAAGTTTAGCCTTTGTCACTAATGAAACCACAAAATAAAGACATAAATATAGAAATCTTAAGATTTTTTTTAATTTAATGTTGGTAGCAAGATGAACTGTCAGGTTGAGCTAAGTGTATATTTTGTCGCAGAGTTGCTGCAAGATGTTAACAGTGAAAAAGGTATTTAGAAATGAGTTATTTCAAGATGAAAATTTTCAGAATAATTGCAAATCTAGCAGGATAGAGAAAGCACAGAAAACTGGCAGTTACATTGATCAGATTAATATGAAAAGTCATTTAGCAAAGGGAATGAGAAGAGTGACAAACTAGTATACTTTAGATCTTTTTTTCTGAACCATGGAAATTTTAACATTTTTCTATATAACAATAATAAAAAACTTTATTTTATATATCACCTTTAAAAGTGGCATCTCAAAGCAATACAGTAGATGTAAAAACAGATAAAAGGACCACAGATTAAAAAGTAAATACATATAAGAAAGACAAGCAGTTAGAGGTGCTACCAAAATTAGAAAATGAAGCAGATACAGACACTAAGTCTTCTGAAAAGAAAGGTTCTGAGGTTAGATTTAAGTGCACTCAGGGTACGTGACTGATATCACTGGGAATACAAATTGAGAGCTCTGGGGTGCAGCTAGAGAAGACCCTGTCACCCACAGAATGTAGATGTTCTTGAGGACAGCTAGAAGACCAGAGTCAGACGGACAAAGGTGGAGAGTAGACAGATAATAAGCCATTTACTGTAGGTGAATGGGGATGAGGAATTTGAAGTTGACTCGAAACCTGATAGGTAACCAGTGCAAGGACTTGAAAACAGGTGTAATGCATCCCAGATAGGATTCTCGCTGTCTTATTCTGAACATATTGAAGATTGCTCAGTGTGGATTTAATTTCCCCAGTGAACAGGATGTGCATTTATTAATTCTAGGAAAAAAAGCCTTTCTTGATTTCTCTAGTTCTTAGTTTCTCTAGTTCCCTTTAAAATGAACTATTATTCCACAATGCAGAGTATTACATGGCCAGTATTTACACATGATATTTGTGATTTCAAGAAATTAACACAAGCAGCTTTTGGAGATTTAAGTGTTGGCTGAGTTATTGCAGGATAAAAGACTAGAGATGTTGGTAAGAAGAAGATCATTTTGGGAAAGCTAAGGAATACACTGATAACAAGAACACTTCCTAATGGGGTTAGGCATACTTTTGATGAAGATGATGAAGTTAACAGACTGTATGTTTACATAGATACTGAAATGAGGATTGTATTTTAGATTTTGTGCAGTTACTAGCATTGAACTGTGTGTTGGATGCACATGAATTGAAAGAATGGGCAAACATAGCTGATGCGGATCCACAGCGCCAGCATTTTAAGATGTTTAGAATTAGAGGCAATTTGTTTAAATAACTAGGTATGGATACTGATGTGCAAGAGAGGTGGAAAGGCCAGCACTATAAAATATTTTATTCTCAGTGAGATGCTGCCATTTCATACTGGGTTTCTAACACTATGTATAGTTCTATCCACACAGTGCCTTTACTTCTATGCATTTCTAATCTCTTTATCCAGTACAGAGGATTTGGAGCCTATCCCAGTAAGCAACGGACAAAAGGCAGAATACACCCTGGACATCGCGCCAGTCCTTCACAGGACAGACAGACACAAACACACACACACCAGGGCCAGTTTTCCCATAAACCAATTAACTTACCAGTATGTTTTGGAGTGCGAGAGGGAGTCAAATCACACATATGGAGAAAACCCATGTAACCCAGAGAGAACATACAAACCCCACACACACAGGGTGGCAGGAATTGAACCTAGGACCCCAGTGCTGCAAGATAGCAATGCTAACCACTTCACCACCATTAGAAATGGATGGATATCTTAGTTATCTTTCTAGTTCAGATTGTTCAGATTGGGTCATTTCCCAATCAGAAACCGTGGTTCAACCACGACATACGCAATAAAATAAAAGTTAGATCCACCGCGTTCAAATCGGGGGACGAAGAGCTGTACAAGAAATCACGGTATGCATTAGAAGAAGCCATAAAACGCGCCAAACGGAGCTACAGAGTGCGGCTTGAAACGCAGTGCGCTGACACCCGGAGGCTGTGGCAGGGATTACAGTCAATCACAGGCTACAAGGGCTGCAGCCAGGAGATTGACACGAACAACACATCCCTGCCTGACGAGCTGAACCACTTCTATGCCCGCTTTGATGCTCTGAACACGGGCACTGCTGAGAAGACCGCAAGCGTGCAGGGCGAGTTAGCAATAAAGTTCAAGTCAAGTCAAGTCTAGTAGTTCACAGGTTTGCATGCATAATTTAATTTTGAAAGCCACTGAGACATGCTACATTAGATGTATTTAAAACAGTGAACTTAGTGTAACATACCATTCAGAAATACAATCGAGAACAGTTTTGTGGCGTTTGTATGGATGAAACGTTTCTAAAATGTATAACAAAACAAAATTAAAGACGATTAAAATCTGTAATCTTTCCACTTGTAATGTCATTAGACAGAACAACAAGTTTCTGCTTTGTCTAAGGATGGTATCAAAAAGTAGTCTAAGTGGTGAGAAAGCTGTGCTTAATGATTATTAAGGAACTTAAAAGTAAAAAGAGATGCTTCATATTGCGTTATAGTTTTTAAAATTATTGCTGCCTTAAGCGCTCCAGGCAGCAGAACATTCGTTCTGTACTGCTGAGCTCTGCGCCTCCTCCCTCTCTCGGTGCCGCGCCCCTCTCTGACGGAGCGCAGTGGGCGGTACGTTATTTTCAGAGCCTCTGATTGGGAAAAAAAGACCTGCTGATCAGTTTCACACAACAGGAAGAGAAAAGAATGGGATTTTTTTCTCTTCGAAGCGTGTGTTGTCTTTATGAAATTCATGTATTTTAAACGTTTAATTAAGAAGTTAAAACTTTACGCCGTAAACAAAGATTCTGAGCTGATCACGAGGAAGAAAAATCACCCATTTTTCGCGCATAAAAAGTGTTTTTTAACTCTCGAAACCTGTTTTTATAGGTTTTAAAGTCGTGCAATGTCTAAGTTAAGCAGGAACACATTATTATATCTCATTTTTTATTTCTTTTTAAAAAAATTAAAAATCGTTTGCCCAGCCTATTAAAAGGCCTGTTCTTTCATGATCATCAATTTTGTAATGTCAGTTTGTCACACTTGTCAAAGTGTGCATTGTTTTGAGCAAACTTTTATCTTTCCTATGTTTCTGTCACTTGAATACAAATGCTTGTGTAGATGTCTGTAGTTATCTGTAGTTAAACAAATTTGTAGTTTTAAATTTTGGGATGCTATATTTTTCAACAAGCAGTTGAAATTTATGCCAGGTTGTCTCATGTTGTGTCTGGTTTTGACAACAGTGTTTTGGTCCTTTTTTTATACAAATAAGTTAATAACAAGCATTTAAATTTCCTTTTCCTCTGGGGTTGATATTATCATTGTGAGTGTCCAAGGGCTCCTTAATTTTTTATTGATACTTTTAATATCATACATTTGAAATTACACACAGATAAAAATAGTTTTAAAAAGTTTATTGCAAAACAAAGTTTTAATCAAATTTGTAAAAAATGTTACCATCAAAAGTGGTACATTCAGAATTGTATATTAACAAATGCTTTTATTTCTAATTTTTGATACATCAAATTATTTAAAAAAGGAGAAAGAATAAAAAAAGAAAAAAGGCACAAATGGGATGTTCTCTTTTGTAAAACACAAGCTGCAGATCCTTTCACGGATGTTGAAAGGGACAAACTGTGAAGTGGCAGGAGAGCGACAAATATACGACTACACACTGACAGACACAACACACATTCACAGCCATGCATTCACAGAAACATACTCAGAGAATCCACATGCTCACACAGCAACATACGTAACAAACTCACAGACACACACCCCACAGACGCACAGACACCACGTACACACTTATCTACAGATGCACGATAACTAACACTAGCACAAATACTACTAATTGTCACGGACGGCGGAAGGGATGAACCGTGGAATGGAGGAGAGTGAAAAAAGACCCTATATGTAGCAGCGAATTGGGGGATTCGCCCCGGGCTATGCAGTTCGGGAGTTGAATAGAAACCTTTGCCCTCAGGCAGCAGACGTGGGGCAACCTGGTGCTAGGCGGGTCTCAGGACGTCCGAACGTCAATGCTGAGGGAAGAGGAATGAGTGACCCGGAAATATATAGCCCCAGAGAGAGAGACACCGGAAGGACAGCAAAGCACAGAAAACTAGGGACAGGACAGAGTAAGAGTGCCCTCTGGGTGCAGAGGGCATGACAGGTCCTGTAGATACAGACACTGAAGACAATATGGAAACAGTGGAGTGAAGTGGACTCAGGTCACAGTGTCAGTGTGGAAACAGTGGAGTGAAGTGGATTCAGGTGACAGACAGTGTCAGTGTGGAAACAGTGGAGTGAGGTGGACTCAGGTCACAGAGAGTGTCATTGTGGATACAGTGGAGTGAAGTGGACTCAGGACACAGACAGTGTCAGTGTGGAAACAGTGGAGTGAAGTGGACTCAGGACACAGACAGTGCCAGTGTGGAGACAGTGGAGTGAAGTGGACTCAGGTCGCAGACAGTCTCAGACAGTCTCAGTGCCCAGAGCAGCTCTAAGACTGCATGAGACTATTAGTGAAGCTCTTCTGTGTCTAGACCTGCAAGAGGACCTTCTCCCAGACAGCCCTGTCCGTCTCACAGTGCCCATCCTCTCCCTGAGACTCGTCCCCAACATCATTGTAGTCAGTCCCGTCGGGGGCAGAAACTCCTTCCTTAGAGGGCAGTGTGGGCAGGACCCAGTCCACTCCAGGGCCAGTGTGGGGGACACCTGACAGAGAGACACAGACTCAGAGAAAGGCAGTGTGCAGGACATGGACAGGAACAACTCTCTGAGCTGAAATTTTAATATGTATAATATAAATATGGTATGTATTTTTTTAATTGTATATGTGTGTCTTTAAAACAATGTAACTGTAAATACAAATAATACAAAAACAATGTTATAATTAAGACAAGCCTTAACAAGTAAGATTTCTCAGATGTTAGGTATTTAAATTATGTTGAAGTCCAAAGCCTTCAATATGACATTTTTCAAATTAAATCAAATGACATTGTATTTTTTAGGAATAATTTGTGATCAATGCAGATTTTACTTATATTAACAAAGTACCAATGTTTTAAAAACCACGATGTGGAAAACCTATGACAGCTATTCTAAACTTTGTGTCATGCCCTCTGCAGCCTCTGTAGCACTCCTAATCTGTCCTGTCCCTAGTTTCCTGTGCTTTGCTGTCCTTCCAGTGTCTCTCTCTCTGGTGCTATATATTTCTGGGTCACTCATTCACCTTCGCTCAGCATTGATGTTCAGATGTCCCGAGACCCGCCTATCACCAGGTCGCCCCATGTCCGCTGCCTGAGGGCATTAGTTTCTATATGACTCCTGAACTGCTGAGCCCGGGCTAGCCCCTGTTCTGCCGCTATGATTATGTGTCTTTTCTGCTCTCCTGCCATTCCACGGTTAGTCCCTTCCAACATCAGCGACACTTAGTTATTGTCTCCGCTGTCAGAAAGCACAGAGAGCACAGTTGCTGCTCTTGGAGAATCTGGAACCTTGTTCTACGCAGACTTTGCTCTGTTAGATCAGATAAGTAGCTGATCCATGTCAAACTTATGATTGGGTTGGGTTGCACTAAGACTCTGATCTTAGATTAAATTGAGCCACTGTTAAGGCCTGGTGCCCTCTTGGATGAGAGTGGCACCAAAATTGATTACTGTGGATTATCTTCCCATGAACTATCTCACCCACACTGAGCCCCCTGGCTGTAGCCCCCTTTACCTGAAGTGGGGTCTCCCTCACTGTCCCCCACATCACTGTATCCAGAGGGTGTCTCATCAGAGAGGAGTCTCCCTGTGAACAGAAGAGCAGGTTTGTAATGACTGTCACCCTGAGACCCCTTTTATCTGTATTTGAGCTAGTGTTTAATTGTATTAATATGAAGGCATGTGTAGGCTGGTACAGGGGGTTCTCCTGAGTCTTATTTATAATAACTCACCTGACACGGTGTCTGGACTCTGGGGCACAGTGATGACATCATCATAGTACTCTGGAGCCTCTTCTTTCACAGAGGACATCTGCTCTCCTGAACCACACACTGTCACACATCAGATTTAAAATGAAAGAGATCTGGCAACCTAACTCTATAATACATTTCAAACTAATTTCAGATTTTTATTGAGATGGTGAATAACATCAGGGCCACCTGAATAAGGACAAAGAGAGCAATGCTGTGAACCCTTGTGAAACATCTAAAGAGGAGCTGGACATGGGCAGCAGAATAACCCAGAGATTAATCCAGATTTAGTGTGATGAGCTGTGTAGTGCACAGAGAGAGGAGAGAGATTCAGACTCTGTGGGATTGGTGCAGAGTTTCCCCATGTGATTGGACTGAAATAACCAACCTGACAAGGCATCTGGGCTCTGAGGTACAGTTACAGCATCATCATAGTACTCAGGGGCCTCTTCTTTCACAAAGGACATCAGCTCTCCTGAAGCACACAGAGCACAGCTTCACTGACACACAGCAGCACATCAGAACACACTAAGGAACTAAACATCATGTTAGAACTTAAACACCACACTTGAAATACAGGAGATCAGGAAACCTGATTTCCACTCCTATTCACTTCTGTAATATATTTAAAACTATGCCTTGATTTGGACATCTGGAGGATGAACAATGGAGGATGATCCCTCCATTGGGGCCTTTTTTCTGACCGCCCCATCATCTCATATCGCCAACCACCTAATCTGCGTCACCTTCTTGTTCACAGCTCCCTTGACTGCCCTCAGCAACCATCCACACCAGGCCCTTTCCCTTGCAACAGAGCTTGCTGTATCACCTGCAAGTACAAATCCAACACCACACTCATTCAAGGCCCCTCAGGACAATTCCAGTTCACCCAGATGGCATCTTGTACCTCCAGCAACCTTTTTTACTGTATCTCTTGCAGTAAATGCCCAGCCATCTACATTGGAGAAACAGGAAGGAGACTCGGAGACTGCTTCAGAGTACATGTCAGGGCTGTGAAGATTAAAGATCTCTCCAAGCCCATTGTTTCTCATTTCACCTCTGATGGCCACGACCACTCTAATCTCTCCGTCTGTGTTCTCAAAGACAGTTTTCCAAACTCATACATCAGAAAGACTACTGAAACCAAAATAATCCTGCAGCTAGGATCACACCTTTCCCCTTCTCTTAACAACAGACTACTTTTCTTCAAAATTTTCTCCATTCATTGGAAGTATCATTTCACACCTCTCTATACCTATTCTGACTTCACACCTCTTGATTGGCCTCTCTTTCTCTGCCCTGCTCCAGCCTCTCACTCCTCCTCTCTTCCAGCCTTTGTTCTCCCGCTACATTACCTTTGCCTACTGCTTTCTCTTTCTCACACCTGAAGAAGGGTCCATGGCCGAAACGTTGTGTTTTCTTCTTTTTTTTCGCATGGAATAAACCTATTACTTGTTCCTTTGCAGCCTACACATGCTGACGCAGCTCCCCAACCTGAACTACTAGATTTGAACATGATTTGAACAATGATGGCTGTATTTGAAAGAGAAAGTAGTGCCGTGCACACTTTGAGATATAGGAAGGGGAACCGGATAGCACAATCATGCAGACTGAATATGAATGTGAGTCAGATTCATGTGACTGGTGCAGAATAACACAGATTCAGTAATGAGAGGCTGAGATCAAGGAGAGAATAGAGAGAGTGAGTCTCATTGGGATTGGTGCAGGGTTTCCCCATGTGACTGAACTGAAATAACCCACCTGACAAGGCATCAGGGCTCTGACGTACAGTTACAGCATCATCATAGTACTCTGGGATCTCTTCTTTCAGAGAGGGTATCGACTCTTCTGAACCACAAAAAGAAACAGAGAATTTACACTTCAGGACTCTGAGTGATTTCACCACATAGCTACAATAACTTTAGTATTTCATAACACTTTGATGTTTGTGTGTACTGTCCGTGTGAAACAGAAAGTAAAGTAAAACATATTTTCTATTTGGTTATTGTGAAGTGCAATTTCTAATGCTTTGTGGTGTATAATTAAGTCATGTCTCTAGGGTCAATGATTTAACATTTAATTAGAAAGAGTTTCTACAGCATACTGTTCCCCAGTCATCACACTGGGAAACTTGTACTGAATTCTGGACCTGAGGCAAAATCTCCTGCTCAATC
This sequence comes from Lepisosteus oculatus, assembly GCF_040954835.1. Taxonomy (NCBI): domain Eukaryota; kingdom Metazoa; phylum Chordata; class Actinopteri; order Semionotiformes; family Lepisosteidae; genus Lepisosteus; species Lepisosteus oculatus. Next base: position 29,999,081 of record NC_090709.1, read on the forward strand.
AACACCAATTAGGCCAGCTTCCTGACATTTCCTTAAAGGTCTCCCATCCAAATTACTGATCAAGTCTAGTTTTGCACAGCCTCTGTGATCTGTTGAGATCAGGCTAGTAAGAGGCAGCACTGAAGAGCAGGGTTTATAAGGTATCACAAACGCATGTGGTCATATTTGTATGATCCAGGATTTTCTACTCGAGTTCTCTAAATGTCATCCTGGTTTGAGGTGAGAGTGAGTACTTGACTGAAGATCCCCCACTCCCAAACTGAGCCCTTGACTCCATCTCCCCTCACCTGGTACTAGTTCTCCCTCACTGTCCTCCACATCATCGTATCCAGAGGGCAGCTCGTCAGAGAGGAATCTCCCTGTTAACAGGAGGACAGATCAGTATTACCTGCAGTCAGGCAGCAGCCTCACCGTGTTCTACTGACTGTTCCCACTGGGAGAAGCCAGGGTCTGAACAGTAACACAGGGCTTGTGTTTATAAGGCAGATCAGGGACAGTGTTGTGCTGGTTTTCATAACTCCGCTCTGATGCACCTCTTGAGAAAAAAAAAAACTACTATCTGAAATAAGTTGAGTGAGATTTTCTACAATTTTTAAGTCCTCAGATTTTCCTCAGAGGGTGGAGACTAAACACACCTGAACACTCTCTCTACTCACCTCTCCTGGGGGTGCTGGAGGTTCCTTCTCTGGCCAGTTTGTACTCTATTTCCTCATAGACGGCATCATGATAGGGGGCTAGTGCTCCCTCAGATAGGGCTGAAACAGACACTCAGGGTTAACACGAAGGGAGAGGAGTACAAGCAAATCAATTCACTGCTAAACATTTTTGGACATTTCTGCATATAAATATTGTAATTCTAAACATCTGCAAATTTCTTCAGATGTCCATTTTTAATTATTTACACTCTTTCGTACATTTAAACAGTTTTTCTCTAACTCTATTAAACTAGTTCACATCCAACATCCACATTAAATTGGACAGAACATAAGTGATAACATAACATAACATAACATAAGTGATAATTTAGAGATATTTTTTGTTTCTGTTCAATATAGATCAGTTCTATGTGACAGTAATGGCCACTAGAGGTCAGTATGTGAACGGTGAGTTCCCTCTCTACCTTTCCTCAACTTCCTGTTCTGGATCAGCTGCCCCACTAACAGGGCCAGCACCACGAAGAGCAGAGCCCCCAGCAGCAGGAGGGCCAGGGGTGAGACAGACAGGCCTCCCAGCGGCTGTGTCTGGGGTGTTGTCCTGGTGCTGCCTGAGGAAGAAGGAGACAGGAGATGAACAGGGATGAGGAGTTATGCTGTTGGGCTCATACAGGCTTTGACACATGAAATTCCCTGAGTTTCCTATCAGGAGGTGTTAGGATCTCAGGGTTAACCCATCTGAACATATAAAAGTAAAGGATCTTACTTTTACATCAAGACTGTCAGAAAATCACTGAGGGAGGAGAGGAGATACTACAGCTACAGCAGGAAGCTAAGGAGACATTGATCTTCACAATGAGGGGGGGGGGGAGGACACACTACAGCTACAGTGGGAATTTAAAGAGACAGAAAGACAGGAGTTATCAATGACAAGGGGGATTTCTGTTCACCTGTTGTTGGACTTGCTGTTGTCTCTGACAAACCTGTAGAAGAGATACGAGAACTGTCATTATTTTGCCTTCGGTTTTACTGCAAGTTGAATCCACAGTGGAGTTAATATAAAAATACATTTGTTCCTTGAGGTAAAATGCTGGATTGCAGAGATGAAAGATATCAGGTTCTTAATTGAAGACTAGTTTTGTTCACACACACAGTGCTACGCAACATCCCATATTTATTACTGATGATTTTAGTTGGTTCAGTTAGATTTTAAACAGTGATAGAATAAGGGTAACAACAGTCTATCTTCTCCACCAATCTGCTACCTTGTTCATCTACAGTACTAAGACTCTCCTCACCTGTACAGGTAACCCCTGCATCCTCCTTGTGTCGACAGTCACTCTGATTCAGTCCAGAGTGACAGCAGTCCCACAGGTGAAGCTCACTGCCTGTGCAGTTCACCTCATCCAGCCAGATGGCGCCACTCCCTGGTCCGAATAAGGCCTCTTTTTCTGCTATCACTGCGTCCCCACAGCCCAGCTGTCTGCAGACCACCTGAGCATCCTGCAGGTCCCAGGAGTCGTCACAGACTGTCCCCCAGGAGCCCTCATAACGCAGCTCCAGCCGTCCAGAACAGTTATTGCCTCCAACCAGGCGCAGAGACAGCGGGACTGAGAGAGCAGAGAGGTTACTGATTATCCTCAGCTCAGTGACTGTAGAAGAGATCAGTGAGTTTACTGAACACTGTAAAAGAGAATGTTGTTGTTGCTGAGTGAGTCTGAAAGAAAACATTGTCCTAAGCTCGTTGACTGACTATTCCGTTGTAGAAGAGAGCAGTGAAGTTATTGAAAGATGTGAGTAGAGATTAGTGAGGTATTGAAGAGAGCTGTATGGTTACTCTTCCTCAGCTCAGGGCTGCAGTGTCTCTGACTGTTTTACACACTGAACTCACCTGGGCAGTACAGCTGAGGCTGCTCTTCCTGAGGGGCTGGAGTGCTTCTGTCAGCTTCTTTTCGAGGACCTTCAAAGATTCATGATCACATACAAAATCAAACTCACAGAAAATAGTGAAGAACAGCAATAACATTTATTTTATTTTATACTTATTTGGGTATGAATTGATAAGAATTCTGTTTAAATTTCTTGTCAGTTCTAAATATTGCAACACATTAATTTGCAAAGCTGCTCAACAGGAAAACAGGAACAGTCTTTCCTCTGTACCTGAGCAGGTGATCTCAGCCACTTCCCGGTCTGTGCACTCATTCTGACCCCAGGGGGAGGAGGGACACTGCCACAGGGTGGAGTCGTGTTTGCGACAGGAGACAGAGTCCAGCCATTTGGGATCAGGGCTCAGCCTAGAGTTTCTCTCTCTGACGGTGCCCTTGTCTCCACAGCCCAGCTCACTGCAGCTGTGTAGTCAGACATTCTGTTCTGACAGACGCTGCCCCAGGTGCCATTGTAGTAAACCTCTGCCTGTCCTGAACAGCCTGAAGACAGTCTCAGTAGAGTGTGATCTGCCAACATAACGGGGAAAGAGGCCCTGATAAGAGCAAGCCCAATGTTTCATTCTGAACTGGTAAGAAACAGATGGAACAGTGAATTGCATTGAGATGAGAAATAGCATTAAAAACTTATGAGATTGCATTGAGATGAGAAATAGCATTAAAAACTTATGAAGATGAAGATGAAGACTGTTGAAATGTTCTACTGGGTTACTAATAAATAAAATCCATTTAGAGGATTGAGGTCTGATACAGAGCATCAGCAAAATTCTGATCAGCTTGGTTGCTCATCAGCAGCACTCAGAGTGACTGAAATAGCACTGTGAGAGGAGAACATGCAGCTTGGGTTGACAATTGACACCAAGTGATTCTCCAGCATCTGGCTTGAAGACACTTTTGGATCAAATTGAGATGAAAATATTGAGGCAGAAAGTCATGAAAGACAATGGCCACGACAACCACACCCTGTCAGGCAGCAGACAACAGCTCACATTGATGTGAGGAGTTTATAGCTTGCAGATTAGTTCTGAGATTTCACTTAAGGACTGAAACTCAAGTCAAACACATCTAGGCACTCTAGATGCAAGCCATATCCACAATCTGGGATTAAAGAATCTGGATATTTTAATTTTAATTATCTTTCTTACCTGAACACAGAATTCTCACATCCTCTTTGTGTCCACAGTCATGTTGTCCCCACCATGCTGAGTGACAATCCCACAGAGACGACTCGTTCCCCAGACAGCCCACCTCATCCAGCCAGATGGGTCCAGTTCCCTGGCTGAAGGAGTCTGGTACTGGGGCACTAAGGGCCGTCCCACACTGGAGCTGCCTGCACACCACCTGAGAGTCTGCCAGGTCCCAGGAGTCATCGCAGACTGTCCCCCAGGAGCCACTGTGATAAACCTCCAGCCTCCCAGCAAAGTCACTTCCTTCTCCAACAAGCCTGAGGGACAGCTGGTCTAGGAGCAGAGATTCAGAGATCAGGAATCAGAGGCCAGTGCAGTTCTAAGAGATTACCATAACCTGCTGTTACAAGTTGAAGATTAGCTCAGCCCACTAGGCACAGCAGATACAGTTCAAGTACAGTGTTTCTTGGCTTAAGATTAATTTAATATATACACTTATTGTAACAGATTGTTCATAAGCAGTATACCAGATAAGTCACTTTTCTGACCCACTGTTAGGCACAGAGACAATAGCTCCACCAGTGACAAATTGCAGTATTCAGATAGATGTGTTTGCTGTAGATCCCAAAGACCCGAGTGTGTTTGTGACACACAGAAAATACTGCACACACACAGCTGTTGCCTCACAGACTGATCTGGGATTCCACTGAGCAACAGAGACATCAACACACTGAGAGCCCTGGAGATTCAGAACAGGGGCTAATTCATACCTGGTGTTTTGGAAGAGGATACAGCTGAAGATAGGAAACCTGGGAAACAAACAGAGGGAGAGAAATCAGACTGCGAACCATGTGTGAGAGGAGCAATTTAACACCAGAAATGAAACTACAATTAAAACAGCACTGATGTGATTAAGACAGTCCTCAATCTCTCTTTACCTGCCCCATGAGAATCTCTGGTCATATCTGAGGTTGTAAAAGAGAAGCAAGGAGCTCATTTCTGTCCACAGGAGTGATGTTTCACCAGTAGTGTGTTAACTGTGTTTGGATCTGAGAAAGAATGTCTGTAAAACTTGAGTTTTCCGAGTCTCACTTTATCTTCAGCCTCCTGTTTAATTGGGCTCTATTAATTAAACTAATTAAACAAGTCAGATGTTAATTACAGGATACTGAGGTCCAGTTTCCTTTTTAGGACCATCTTCCTACTAATATAAAACTGATTTTTACTGCTCACAATATTTGTATAGCAATCTGAAAAACATAAATAGTAATATATTTTTAAATAATATTCAGATAATATTTGAATTTAATGTTTAAAACACACATAAATGATTTGAGAAACATTAATGCACCTCTGTCCCTCGTGTGTAACAGAGCAGTTCTTGAGTAAATCATGAAAACAGTGTGCTGCTGTGTGTAAACAGAGGGGGTGTCACTGTTTTAAACAAACAATTCTCACCAGAGCAGATGACTCCTGCGTCCTGTCCATGAGAGCACCCTGCTCTCCCCCATGAAGAGACAGTGCAGTGTGAGAGATGGCTCTCATTGCCCCGGCACTCAAACACATCAGCCCTTACTGGTCCACTGCCCTGTCCAAACCAGGCCTGTCCAGGTGCTGCTACAGCCTCCCCACAGCCCAGCTGCTGGCAGAGAACACTGGCATCTCTCAGGTCCCAGTATTGGTCACACACTGTCCCCCAGTCCCCGAAGAGCCACTGTAACTCCACTCGGCCAGAGCAGGAGTCTGAGCCATTCACCAGCCTGACCCCTGTGTATCCTGCACACCGGACAGGGGAGAGAGTAGAGACAGTGACACAACCTTGCTGCAACTTATTATAATAACCCTCAAATTCACATTCAAATCCATTGTGACTGCTTTTGTCTTTCTCATCAGAATGATGACCTTCTTGCATTTGTGAATTCAAACAAAAAAGAAACACAAAAACAAGCAGACCACTCTCTCTGATATCTTGACCTTTGAATTATTTTAGTAACTGTGAATTAGAAGGCTGGTTTGATGAGAGAACATGGCCAAACCATGGTAGCTACTGAAACACTGAGGTCAGTGGAGCACCCCAAGAGCAAAGACTGCTGGAGAGGAGAGTGGGATGACCGGTATCTATACTGCAGTGAGCAGATTACTAGGGGGAGGTGGGGACTTGGGGTCTGTTTCTTTCCTAAAATCTATGCTATGAAACACATGATCATGTTCTTACCAAAACACTTCAGTCCCACGTAATTCTCATGGGTGCAGCCCTGGGTCTTTGTGGACTTTGGACAGAAGAAAATCTGAGTTTCGCTGCCTTGGTACTGGAGCACCTCGGAATGGATGTCTGCTTCCCCCTTCCCGAAATGAGCCCCCTTCAGGACCTGGATAGGAACCCCGCAGTTGAGCTCTCGACACATAACGTCTGCGTCCTGCCAGTCGAAGTCAGAGTCACATACTGAGCCCCAGGTCTCTCCGTGCTGCACTTCCACTCTCCCAGAGCACAGATCACTGCCTCCAACCAGTCTGACCCCTCGATGAGCTGGAATATCACAACAATAACAGAGATCACTGCCCCTGACCAGTCTGACCTATCAATAAGCAGTAATAGAGAGAGGAGCAGCAATACAGATGGAGAGCAGTACTACAGAAGGAGGGAAATCAAACCAGATGGAGAGCAGTATTACAGAAGGAGGGAAATCTAACGGGGGAGAAGAGCAATGAAAAGTGAATCGGAGCAGTAAGAGAGATGATGCAGAATTTGATAGAGAAAGAGAAAGACAGATGTGTCACTGTTCCAGTTCATCTGAGCTGCATTCCAGCTGCTGGCTCTTAAACCCAAGAAGACTGTTGCAGTGTCAATAGTTACAGAATCAGACACTGCAGCCCTGCAATGCAAGAAGCTGTAATTCAATTATTCATAGTCTTCTATTACTTTTGGAATAGACAAAATAAATTATTCTACCTCTAATAGTAAAACAAAAATGCAAAGAATTGATAGTTATGTGTGTGTGTGTGTGTTTGAAAGGAGGTGTGGCCTGCTACTGCGGATATGCTGCCAGTGAGTTTGTGTGAGGGAGAATTATGTATGGAAAGACAGTACATGGAGAAGACAAATATGGGCACAACATTTAAGATAAAGGAATTCACAGGATATTGGCCAAAAAAAGGCTTTAAGATTGCTCACAGCTTCTCTACTGTCTGATCATTCCAGAGATCAAGTGAATTAAAATATAAAGTGTCACAAGAGTCAAAAATGATTTGATAGTCTGTTGTTGTTGACCTCATGGTGATATCTGACCTGGAAAGGAGACAAAGATGTTGTGTATGTGTTGTTGTGAGTCAGGAGAGCAGGAGACACAGCTGCTATCCCTTAGCTCAGATGTAGGAAGGGAGGGCTTATTATCACAGTCCTGGATCCACTGGTTTTCTGGGTGAAGACAAGAGAACAGGAAGTGCAGCCGGGAGGACTCTGACTCTGTGAAGTAAGAGTAGCAATGGCTCCCTGTCCACACACTGGTTTCCTAGCCAATGACTGACACCAAGCCTGTCTCCACTGTAGGGATTTAGAAGGGCTTTGGAAGTGGTGAGTATAGTGTGTCGATGAAAGATTTTTTTTTTAAAGAAACAGTGTAAGTGGGAATGAAAGAAATCATGTACACATAGCCCATAATGAGCTCACCTAGAAGGGTTTCTCTTACAGATGAATTTAAAAAAAAGTCTTTATAGTTGCCAACAACAACACAAAGCCATTCATTTAGGACAGAATTAGGACACTATCCTGTGGTCATTAATATACATAAGGAAAGCTCTAAGTATGGATAAATCTGGGAAAAAGGAACTCTATCATCCCAGTTCATTCATTGGAAACCCAAAATCTCAGACCAGAAAACACGACAGCATCCCAAACCTCTTTGCACTGACCAGGACAGATTCCCCTCAGAGAGTTGGTCATAAAACTGTCCACACGGACCAAGACAGAGTCTCCTGTACCACTTGGTCCTGAAACTGTCCACACTGACTTAATCTTGGAATTGAATTGACTTGATAATTCTGGTAGACTCTTAGCTAAGGGAGGTAACAGCTCTGATGTTCTTATCCATGCAAATTCCATGTGAAATTCAAACAACCTGTCAAAAAATTACCAACATTGTTCTCAGAAAGACACATGGAACAGTAAAACAATTGTATTGAAGGCTGATATGGATCATTTTGTAACTGTCAAGAAATTTCTGGAAGAGAGGAAGACATCCTGAATTAAGTAATTAAAAATAAAAGAAAAAAGAAAAAGAAAATAAAAGATAAGCTGAACGCAGCTCTCGTATTTGTGATTATTATTTCTGTTATTATATGTTATTGTTATGGCATTATTGATTAATTTATTAAATTCTTATTCAATTGTATATTATATAATGCAGTAATATTCACTATAGGTTGTACTTACCTGAACAGATTACTCCAGCATCAACTTTATAGATATTTTCAAAGACATAGTCATATATATAGTATTCGTTAACATCTGATCTTGATTGACAGTCCCTCAGCACAGACTCTGACCCGCTGCAGGAGACTGAGTGCAACAGAACTGATCCAGACCCTGGTCCAAAGTAAGCTCCTCCTGGTGCTGAAACAGCAGATCCACAGCCCAGCTGTCTGCACACCACTGTAGCATCATCCAGATCCCAGCCAAAGTCAGCTACTGTCCCCCACTCTCCATCATGATACACCTCCACTGTCCCCTCACAGGGACTGGCCCCATTCACCAGCCTCACATCAGCACTGCCTGCGGAGAGAGTCACAGACTTGTTAAAACACACACTGACGGTATCTTATAACCCTTGACCAGTTGTATTACTGTTTTGGTTTGGGAATTGCAACACTTCAGACCGCAAACCCTAGCATTGAATTGTGGAAACAGCAGAAATGATAATTGGAACCTCCCTCCCTTCCATTTCTGTCACATATCACAAACACTGCTTACACAGGGCCAACAGTATAGTAGATGACCCTTCCCACTGTCACGATTGCTACTCCTCTTCTTAAGGGTGCTCCAGCCCTTCCTTGTTTGGTCTCATTCCCCGCACCTGTTCATTATTCCAGCCCCTTTTCAGTACCCCCTTAAAAACCAGATGCAGACTTCATTCGCGGCTCTTCATTGAATTCCGTTTCGTGAGAGCCCGGGTCCTGCGTGTCTGGCTCTGTTATGCTTTTAACTTTCTGTTCCTGCTCCCCCTGCCGGTCCCGACCCAGTTCCCGTTTTTAATTCCCTGGATGATCGCCTGGCCATGGACTTATGCTTCAGTTTTGGATTCCCCGTTTGGACTTCATCTTTGATTGTTCGCCTCGGACTCACTTCCCCTGGACACCTGCACACCTAGGACAAGGCACCCCTGTCTACATACCCGTCTCCTGCATGACTTTTCCCCCAGTGTTTCCTCACTATTCTGGATTGTGTCGTCTGCATAGGGCCCAGAAAGAACTGTTCGTGACACCCACCCCTCCCATAAACTCTTGCCCTCCCACCATCTGGGAAAATATATCACAGTGTATGGTCTAGCTCCACCAGACTCTGTAACAGCTTCTTCCCGCAGGCCGTCAGGCTCCTCAACACCCTGGAATCTACTTGCACCCACTCCAATTCCAGAAATAAACCAGGATTAAATCCCCCCAGTATGTTGTGTATGAAGTAAGAGACAAGAAGTTAAAAGGGTTAATAACTTAAGTCAGTTCTGCCTGAAAATTAGACTTCTAAGCAACAGGGGTTTATGGCAGGTTAACTGATAAGGATTCCAGATGTGAGCAAGGAACCCCCTGGGGGCATAATCTTAAACTGACCATTTGGCCAGGGCCTCTTAACTGGCCAAATACCATGACCCCCCCCTTACCATAACATCGAATGACGTCTGAAGCAGCAAGCAAGGACTATATAACCTAAAAGTTTGTACCGGCACATTGAACAATACTTCGGTTTTGTTGTTTCTTGTGGGAAACAAGACTTCGGCTTTATTGTTCCTTGCATGCAATAAACTCATCTGTTTTACTTCATCTCGGGATCAAGAACCTTATTAGTTCTGTTACAACATGTATATTGCATTAGGTATTGACTTGTAATTTGCACTATCTGCACTTTGCACTATGTGTATCCTTGTCTACAATGTCTATGTCAGTGCCCTGTCTGTCCTGCCTGTATTGCACCGTGGACCAGGAGGAATGATATTTCGTTCCACTGTATACTTGTTCATGGCTGGAATGACAAATAAACGTGAACTTGAACTTAAACCCAGTGTCTGGGTCTGGAGGGAGAGACAAACACTTATTAATACACATTGTTTATTGTGTACTGTATCTAATAACACAGTTTCCAGGAAGAAATACAAACTGATTAATAAAGACTTACTCAGCTAATGTCATTGAAAGGCATTGAAAGGTTGAATAATACATATGAACACAAGGAAACATTGCTATATTTAGCTGTAATTCAGGAGCTGTTATCATGAAAACAGACAGTGACAGTAATGACTGCATGATATCAGAGGCCTGGGACTTGTGTTCCTGTATTTTAGGAAGCTGTGGTCTCTACAGTGGACATTGGCTTTAATTACCATATAACTCCAGATGGCTTCACCTTGTGCTCTAGTATTTCTTGTGCTGTAGTCACTACAATGGACAGTGTTTGTAAAGACTGACTGGGTTTCTGGTCACTACAGTGGACAGTGCTTTTAATGTCTCTGAACTCAGAAGGCTGAGACTCGTGTTTCTTTGTTTTTTAGTAAGCTTTGGTCACTATTGTGACTAAAGACTGTATTGTTGGGTTTCTGGGAACTGTGGTCACTACAGTGGTCAGTGACTTTAATTACTTTTTGACTTCTGAAGGCTGGATGAGACTTGTGTTCCTTTATTTTTATTTTCTTCTGGGAGCTTTGGTCACTAAAGTGAAGAGTGTCTTTAATTATAACATGACTTCAGTGGGCTTGCATTTGTATTTTTTAGTAATAATAATTTCTTACTCTTATATAGCACTTTTCTGGACACTTCACTCAAAGCACTTTACAGGTAATGGGGATCCCCTCCACCACAAGCAGAGTGCAGTCTCACCTGGATGATGCAACGGCAACAATAGTGCGCCAGTACGCTCACCACACAGCAGTTATCAGTGAGGTGGAGAACAGAGTGATGAAGCCAGTTTATAGATGGAGATCATAAGGAGACCTTGTTTGATAAAAAACAATGGGAAATTTGGCCAGGACAAAGAGGGAAAACACCTCTCAAGATACACCTTGGGATTTTTAATAACCATAGAGAGTCAAGACCTCGGTTTTACATCTAGTCTGAAAAAAAGTATTTTTTTACAGTAGATTGTCTCCATCACTGGTACATTAGGACTCACACAGACAATAGAGTGAGCACCCCCTACTGGCCCCACTCATACCACTTCCAGCACAAATTTAGCTTTTCCATTAGACCACCCCCCAAATACTGAACAGGCTCACACCTGCTGAGCAGCAGTGGGTTTCCAGTTGTCACCTACAGGGTGATATAGCTAATGCAAAACAGCTCTTTAAGTTATGGTTATTACAGCAGTCAGTGGAACAATGACTGTGTGTTTCAGTTTCTGGATAGTGTGCTTACCATAGTGGACAGCAACTGTAATGACGATGTTCCTAGTTTTTGGGACCTGTCAGTACTTCAGTGGACAGTGGCTTTAATTACTATATTTCTGTTTTTTTAGTTGCTGTGGTCACTACTGTGGACAGTGAGTTTTATTACTGTATGACTTCAGAGGGCTGAAACGTGTGTGCATGTGTTTCTTGGAGTTGTAGTTAATGTAGTGGTCAGAGGCTGTTATGATTTTGTCCTACAATTCTGGGACATATAGGATATTCTGGCTCATTGCAGTGGGCAGTGGTTTTAAAGACCTATGACTTCAGATCAGAGTATTGCATCTGTGAGTTCTAAGAGCTGTGGTCTCTATAGTGGACAGGTACTGCAATGACTGTAGAACTGCACTGATCCTATGTCTTCCTGTGGGTTTCTGTGTTATTAAGACCTGTGATCATGTAGTGGACAGTTGTTTTAATAACTGTGACTTTAGATGGCTCAGACCTGTGTTCCTGTGTTTCTGAGTGCTGTGTTACTACAGTGGTTGGTAGCTGTAATGACTGAAGTGTTTGCTTAAATATACAGTATGTGAGTTGTATTTTCTCTGTGTCAAATATTAACAATGTATTAAATTATATCAAGTTATAAATTATAGGTTTAACACAGACACCAATACTCATTGTATGATTGTGATGTTGCCCTGTAGTTATGAATCTCTACGTGATTGCCTGTTAAATATTTCAAAATTGAAATCATATCATAAAACGAAATACTTAATTTGTATTACCCATATGTAAATGCTTATACTTTATTAAACAAAAAATATTTTATTGTATTGTAATGTAAGCAACAAAATGCACATTCTTATTAAAATGTTACAATAATAACCCATGTCATTATGTAACTAAGACAAAATCTAAAAACACAAACTAAATTATTGAGCTGTGAACTAGCAGTCAAATCCTGTAGGCACATAAACAGCAAATTCCATTTTAAAATTCTTGTGTTTATATGACACTGTCTTGTATCTGTTAATTTATTAATTAAATTATTGCTGTTACACCTCAGTTACTAATAAGACACCAGTAGCTAGCCACAGCAAACCTGGTCTACATGAACCAGATAATACTAATCAATTTTATTTTAATGCTTAGTAGCAGTCTGGGGTTTTCTGGGTGACCAGAATATTTGGCTTCTGAAATGCCTTGTTTGTAAATACTGTACATAGAGTAACTTGTTTGTTGTATGTATTGTTATGTGTAGTGTAGTTTGTGTGTTGTCATTGTAATAAATATTTGTGTTAACCAAGTGTGCCTGGACTATTGCTCTTCTCAACAAAGCTGTGCTGGAGAACAAATAATTCACATGCCTCTAATTAATACCAGCCGCTTGGGTATAAAATTAGAAACCATTTACAAGTCGGGGGTTTATGACTTATTGTTTTACTGATTGACTAAACTGCTTGGTCAGTTCCTGATTTTTATCAGTTGCAACCCCCCCCCCCCCATTTGTAACAATATTATTTTAAAGAAGATGTATTCTTCCTGACACGTCTAGGTAGATTCTTCCTTCTCTGAAAATTCTACCCCACATTATTTAAGAATGGAATATAATCATCTTTATATAATTGGTTTTTATGAGAGTTTATCTGACATCTTAGGTATTTGATCCTATTTGATCATTTAAAACATATTACATTTTCAATAAAGTGTATCTTTCTTTCTACTAATTGCCATCATTTTTTTCCTGGCTTGATTTTGTAATCCATGATTTCATAATATTCCTTAAAAAGTAATAGAAGAAATGGAACAGATTTGTGCACATTTTAAAAATATGACATGGTATGTAGCACAGTAACCCCCAAATATCCTGTGAATTGTTAATATGCAAAATATATTTTAGACAGATTTGTGCACATTATAAAATATGAAAGGGAATGTAGCTGGACACAGTAACTACCAAACATCTTTTACATTATTAAGATACATAAAATGTTTCAGTAACTTAGAGGGTTCTACCATTTTAGATTGTATGCTGTTCCTGTCTGATTTGTCAAATGTGTCATTTAAATCTCCTCCCATCACTATTATACCAGTCTGAAGGCCTTCCAATAAAATTTGCAATTCATAAAAAAATTCCACATTTCCCACTGGTGATACATACAAGGACATTAATGTACAAATCAACAAATTTAAAATCAAATAACCAACCTTCTCATATGCAGGTTGAAAGTTTAAGGTCAGAATAAATAAAGGTTTAGAATTCAGGAGTATCAATAGTCAACAGTATCATGCACGTTTTGTGCTCCTGATGGAGCTTTATACGTTTCTTTTGTTGCAAAGTGCTGCGTTTCCAGCGTGAATCATTATTAACCAAAACAGTGACAGGCCATTTCTGTGTCCGAGTGCCTGGTGTGAACAGTGAGACAAGCCATTTCTTTCCAATATTTTCTGGTGTGGTTATTGATCGCACATGAAACATTATTTCTACCTGAAAAGTCACAGTTAAACTGCTTTGCTGATGAACTTTTGTATTGGAGCAACAATTTCATAGTATTTTGTAATAGAATAAAAGTAATAATAAAAAAACTAAAGATTTTTTTTAAGAAGCTGTACTGTAAAGTATAGAAATATACAGAAGCTAAAATACTAATTATGGTTGCAATAATGAACAACCTCTTTGCTCCCGCAGTTTCAAGTTATAATGTGGCACAATTTTTACAGGGTTTGTCTGTGTCCAAGTACCTGGTGCTTTTTTCATATGTTGAAAGTAGAGATATTTGCTTTTTGATCATGGCCTGGTTACATGTTAAATGTATTATTTAGTATTAGTGTAAGGTGGTTAAGGATCTGTCTTTTAATTCAAGCATTTACCACACCTAACATAGGGCTAAAATCCATGACCCTGTGATTAAGACTGGTGATTGTCCCTGCTGATGTCAATTTGATATTGGTATAATAGCTGGCTTTTAATGATGTGGTAGTCCAGAGTCTAGTGATGGGACCTATGTGGTGTGCAAAATAGACAGATCAGCGGCATTATTAGGTTAGGACAGTACAGTTGTATTTTAATATTTGTATATATTTATATGATTATTGCTCTTCTCAACAAAGGTGTGCCAGAGAACAAAGAGTTCACATGCCTCTATTTATACCAGCCGCTCAAATATATTGTTAGAAAATCATGTACAAGATTTGAATCATATGAATAATTTCACTGATTGAATAAACCACTTGGTCAAATTCTGATGATTTTTACCTGTTTTGTAATCCCCATTTCTAACAATATCTAATAATAAAATATCTGTCTCAATAACACTCTGGTCTCTAATAACACTAATATTTGTTCATACACCAGTCTGTATAAATAGCTTAGGAGGAGACAGAGTTGAGCGCAATAAAACAACAAACAACCAAGGGTAAATATTTCTGAATCATCCTGTATGGTATTATATTATTATAGAGACATTTTTCTTCATTGCTCACACTTCTGTTTTCATGTAAATGAAGAATTTTTTGCATGTTTCAGCAAATCACTCAAATTGCTGCTAGTATATGAAGAATTGTATCCTTATGGTAACAGATTAGGATTTGTAAATAACTTTTTAATAGATTATTACACAAAAATTGCAAATTATCAAGAGGATGAGAATGTCCAACGGCTACTGTAGATGATTAACTTGGCAGCAAAGAAACAACAAAACAATCCTAACAAGCCTGACAGTGTGCTGCATTCCTAACATGTTAATATGGAGTAAACTGACACGTATACTGGAGAGATGAGTGTAGCACATGCAGCACACATAGTGTAAATATGAATTATGTTTTTTAAATATCACATGATATTAAATTAATATCAATAAAATCATTGTAGATTGTTAACTTTTTGCTAAATTTACAAAACCAGAAAATGTAATTTTGAACAATTTTAGATAAAATCCCTCAAAGCTTCATTTACAATAAAATATCTCAACTCATTTTCAAATTACTTTTCCATCTAAAACTATAACTGTATGATTAATTTTACACAGGAGATGAAATTATTAATGCAATTTTATTTTTTAAAGCACCCTTTCTAGGCAATTTTAGATTGTTTTTTTCCTGAGTTATACAATCATAATAAAATTAATTATACTGTTCATTTCAGATTTATGATTTTAATAATATTTAAATAAAATCCCAGCTGAATTTAAAATAATACATAAAGATCTGAACGTAAAACTTTTCTTAGCAACTAATTATGTTTCCGCACGCACAGACCAAGAAAAAATATATAATTATTTTGAAAAACAGACAAAAGTTTACGGTAAATAATTATTTTACTAAAAGTATATTACATTTCCATCTAAATTTTAAATAGAGTTATCTGTTTGTCTGGACAATAGAAAACTGGACACTTACTGGCTGAGCTGTGCAGCATCAGGACAGCGAGAGAGAAGATGGACAGGCAGCTCTCCATTGTCATCAGGACAGAGTGCAGCTGAGACCCCTGTCTTCACCCCTGAGCTCATAGGGTAACTGAGCTGTTGCTCCACAACCCGTACCCCCAGTAACAACACAGCCCCCCACCCCGCCAATCACACACAGCACTGCCTTTTCAGACTGACAGCAGGAACCTCTCACACAGGCGGGATGGCCAATCAGACAGGGCCCTTTCAGTCTTCTCCATATATATCAGAACCACATCACTGTTTCCTCTCCTGAAGACACTCCCAGCAGTGCTGAGGAGAGGAGAGACAGGAGCAGCTCTGTGTCTCACTGGAGGAAACAGAGATACAGATACAGACAGCAGGGCTGCAGGTGCAAATGGGGCAGAAAGGATCAGATAAAAAAAAAATCTAATGTTTTCTAAAGATTTAGACAAGTTACTTAATTTTAAATAAGTATCAAATTATGTTAAATAAAATACAAAATAAAAATTGCAGGTGTGACGCAGTGTTCAGTTACTGGTGTCAGGAATATGGTCCTGTGTGTCTTGCTGTCTGTGTCAGGCAGTGTCCTACAAAGAGTCACAGAGAGGTTGTTGTCACTCTAGACAGCAGTGTGTTCTGGTCCTGGTAAAGGACAGTATGAGGAGAGCCTGTCCTCAAGAGGGCAGTGAGGTCACTCAGGTCAGAACAGGAATACAGAACCTAGATAGACTGAATAAGAACTGGCTGTCCTGTGGCTTTGGTCAGAGATCAATAATCTAAATGAAAAGGAAAGAAAAGCCCAGCAGTGATTGTCCCCTTTGTACTGTGCCTGGTGGATGGACAGCAACTCTTCTAGTTGAGTCCCTCAGACCCTGAGTCTGTCCCTGTGCAGCTCCAGCCCACACAGATGTTCCAAGCCCTCCAGCTGTGACCCCAGTTTCTCTCTGTGTGGAGCTGACTGTGTGATTAAAACTCTCTAACAGCACAGTAGAGCTGAACAGATACTCCGATACCCACAGACTGAACAGAGTGAGGACACAGCTCACCTCCTCCTCCTCCTTATTTTTATAGGTAGCAGTAGCAGTTGGAGTAGCAGTAAAATATTATTAGTAGTAGTAGCACTGGCAGCAGTAGTATTAGTAGTTGTGCTGTATTTAAACTCTCCTGTTAAATATAGCAGAGCTCTTGTGTTACAACTCCACCATACTAACTGCAGCAGCAGGAGCAGAAGAGCAGGAGTCAGTTTCAAATTTGAAAAAGCAATGATATGAAGATTTCTTTTAAAAATCAGTCCTTGTTAATACAGCCTAAAAGCTGTGATATAATGCAGAGCTTCACTGGAGCTGCAGGTCAGACTCTTCAGTGAGTCTGTGGTTTGTGCTCCTCTGAGCTCTTCCAGCACAGAGAGCCAGGCTGTACTGGCTGTGGGTCTCAGTGTGATGAGGCAGCTGAGGGCTGATCTGTACAGGGAGACATACAGGGAGTCCAGTGTTCAGAACTCCAGTGCTGTACAGGGTGACAGGTCCTCTCCCCAAACAGTTATTTCTGTGTGTCTCTCAGGGATGAACAGGAGGGGCTGTTCCTGTCAGAATGGAGGCTGCCTCTCAGAGCTCCAGTGTCAGTATGAGGAGAAGCTCCCAGACCTGACTGCTGCCAGAGCCTCTGAGCCTGAGTGGCCATGAGCCCTGAGCTCCTCAGCAGCTGAGAAAAGCTTCCTGTCTCCTGTGGTCACGATGTGGTTTTAAACACCTGCACTGTCTTCCTGCTCCTTCTCCTCTCTCTTCCCCTTCCTGTCTCTCTCACTGTGTGTGCTCTTATCTGTCCATCTCTCTCTCTCCTCTTGATTTAAAAAAAAAAAAACTTTATTCTCTTCTCAGTCAGATTCACAGCTCAGACTCATACACAGAGGTCTGGGTCCCTCAGTACTTTAGTACTGGAGATTTGTGTAAAACTTATTACAGGGGATTATTACAGATTTGTTTTACACAAATCTCCACAGAATAGAAGCCTGGAGGATCAGACTCCTGATCCTGGAAGTTCAAGGGCATCTCCTGGTTTTATTTCCACTCGAGCTGATTTGATGATTGAATTAACTGTATACAGTGCCTTGCGAAAGTATTCGGCCCCCTTGAACTTTTCAACCTTTTGCCACATTTCAGGCTTCAAACATAAAGATATAATTTTTTTATTTTATGTGAAGAATCACCAACAAGTGGGACACTTGTTGAAACTTGGATTTTTGAAACTTTTTTAACTAATAAAAAAATGAAAAGTGGGGCGTGCAAAATTATTCGGCCCCCTTGCGTTAATACTTTGTAGAGCCACCTTTTGCTGCGATTACAGCTGCAAGTCGCTTGGGGTATGTCTCTATCAGTTTTGCACATCGAGAGACTGAAATTCTTGCCCATTCTTCCTTGCAAAACAGCTCGAGCTCAGTGAGGTTGGATGGAGAGCGTTTGTGAACAGCAGTTTTCAGCTCTTTCCACAGATTCTCGATTGGATTCAGGTCTGGACTTTGACTTGGCCATTCAAACACCTGGATACGTTTATTTGTGAACCATTCCTTTGTAGATTTTGCTGTATGTTTGGGATCATTGTCTTGTTGGAAGATAAATCTCCGTCCCAGTTTCAGGTCTTTTGCAGACTCCAACAGGTTTTCATCCAGAATGGTCCTGTATTTGGCTGCATCCATCTTCCTCTCAATTTTAACCATCTTCCCTGTCCCTGCTGAAGAAAAGCAGGCCCAAACCATGATGCTGCCACCACCATGTTTGACAGTGGGGATGGTGTGTTGAGGGTGATGAGCTGTGTTGCTTTTACGCCAAACATATCGTTTTGCATTGTGGCCAAAAAGTTCGATTTTGGTTTCATCTGACCAGAGCACCTTCTTCCACATGTTTGGGGTGTCTCCCAGGTGGCTTGTGGCAAACTTTAGACGAGACTTTTTATGGATATCTTTGAGAAATGGCTTTCTTCTTGCCACTCTTCCATAAAGGCCAGATTTGTGCAGTGTAAGACTGATTGTTGTCCTATGGACAGACTCTCCCACCTCAGCTGTAGTTCTCTTCAGTTCATCCAGAGTGATCATGGGCCTCTTGGCTGCATCTCTGATCAGTCTTCTCCTTGTCTGAGCTGAAAGTTTAGAGGGACGGCCAGGTCTTGGTAGATTTGCAGTGGTCTGATACTCCTTCCATTTCAAGATGATTGCTTGCACAGTGCTCCTTGGGATGTTTGAAGCTTGGGAAATCTTTTTGTATCCAAATCCGGCTTTAAACTTCTCCACAACAGTATTACGGACCTGCCTGGTGTGTTCCTTGGTCTTCATGATGCTCTCTGCGCTTTCAACAGAACCTTGAGACTATCACAGAGCAGGTGCATTTATACAGAGACTTGATTACACACAGGTGGATTTTATTTATCACCATCAGTCATTTAGGACAACATTGGATCATTCAGAGATCCTCGCTGAACTTCTGGAGTGAGTTTGCTGCACTGAAAGTAAAGGGGCCGAATAATTTTGCACGCCCCACTTTTCATTTTTTTATTAGTTAAAAACGTTTCAAAAATCCAATAGATTTCGTTCCACTTCACAATTGTGTCCCACTTGTTGGTGATTCTTCACATAAAATAAAAAATTTATATCTTTATGTTTGAAGCCTGAAATGTGGCAAAAGGTTGAAAAGTTCAAGGGGGCCGAATACTTTCGCAAGGCACTGTAACTGTCATAAGACTCTCTTTAACTGTATATTTATAAGACTGCCTGTGAATGACGTGTGGGAGACTCTGATTTCCAGGACTGGTTTGGAATCACACACAGAAAGGTCTTCTGTGTGATCTGAGTCCCACTGCTAAGAGCTATAGTCTGGTCAATTTATAACATCTTATTACAGGGACTTGGGCTCTTTCTCTTGTGCTTTACGGGATTACGCTACACAACTCAATAATCTGTGAAGTAAATTATTTTTTTCCTGCTTAATGAATTTAATTTCTCGGTTGTCGTTCTTCTTCTCCAGCTGTTATGAATCGCCTCTCCTCACAGCCCGATAAGTTTTATCATTGGAGATGTTATATCTGTAAGCAAAGCCCCCCCCCCCCCCGTGCTCCGGACAGGAGTCTCCTTCAGCGGAGACGCGCTCTGCTCTGTCAGAAAGAGTGCTGTGACGTCACAGACACCAGCCAGAGCACCGGGATCAGAAAGCGAGATCGCGGGAGGAGGGTCAATGATCACTTATGTATCGACAACCAATTAATTCAGCTAAAAAACCTTAGAATCATCGATTAACTTCACCGATTGGTGAGTACTGATTCTTTTCTTTCTTTAAATTCTTTAAATATCTAGAAAATAGTCAATAAAACCCATATCTATTAAATACCATAGTGCGTTCATAATGTTCAATCCCAAATTAAAGAATAATTATTTAAATTATTGTTTAGAAATTGTATTCTAGAGCTTGAAAATTATATTCCAAGTTGATAAATTTGTGTAGGTAACAGTTTAAATGCATTTTTCCACTGTTTAAAAGTCATAAGTATGGTAACCACGGTGACACGTGCCACATCACTGTGCCCAGCTAGGTGTCTCGCCTTCGTCACAAAGAGTGGTGTGACGTCACGGACTAATACTAATGTGAGTGTATTTATATTTAATACTAGTGAGAGTACAATCGGTAGCTTTAATATTAATGCTAGTGTTCATGTCAGTATTAATGGTGATTGCGCTACTGATAGTTTTGATGCCAGTATTCATGTTAATATTAGTTATAATTATAGAGTTACTGTTAGAGTATTTACACTAGTAGTCATGTTAGTTTTAGTGATAGCATTACTGTTATTATTAGTATTAGTAGTGTAGTAGTAGTTTGTGTCAGTGATAATGATAGTGTAATTCTTAGTGATAGTGTTACTGTTTTAATGTTAGTGGCATTTGTGTTAGTGTTAGTTATACTGTATTTGTAGTTATGAGTGTGTGTGTTTTTGTCCGTGTGTGTTGGTGTGTGTCTATAAGTATTTGTAGTCTATGTGTGTGTCTGTGAATGTGTGCGAGTATGTGTCTGATTGTGTGTATAAATGTATGTTGTGTCTGTTAGTGTGTGTTGTGTCTGTGTGTGTGTCTGTGAATGTGTGTCTGTGAGTGTGTGTAGTGTATGTGTGTGTGTCTGTCAGTGTGAGAATGTGTGTCTGTGTGTCTGTGAGTGTGGGTTGTCAGTGTGTGAATGTGTGTCTGTGAGTGTGGGTTGTCAGTGTGTGAATGTGTGTCTGTGAGTGTGTGTGAGTGTCTGTGTGTGTGTGTAATGTCTGTGTGTGAATATGTGTGGGTGGGTGTCTGTCAGTGTGTGATAATGTGTGTGATTGTGTGGGTGTATATCTGTCAGTGTGTGTGAGTGTGTGTGTAGGTGGGCTTGGGCTCCACTCGTGTGTCTGACAGAAGTGACCCATCAACAGGTGTTGAGGTCCAGAGTCGCCTGAGAATGGAACCACTTTCTAGATTCCAGACCAACGTCCAGAGAGCTGTGAGTGCTCTGTTTTTATATGATACTTAGAATACAGTATACAGTATGTTTTGTAAAGTGCTTTGATGTTCTGGATTAAAAGGCAAAATATAAGAAAAAAATTGATTGATTGATTGATTGATTGACTATGAGAGTGAAGTCTGGTCGAACTTGTTTGTCTAACTGAACTGTCCTGTCCACAGATGTCAACAGAGGTAAACAGAGAAGAACCCACCAGAGACTGGAGACAAGTTTGAGAGTCAGGCCCCGGACCCAAAGAGCTGTGAGTCCACTGCTGGTCTTCTTCATATTGTGATTCTTCCTCTTCTTCCTCCTCCTGAAATTAAAGCTCATCGCAGTAGCAGGGCTCTGTTGTCTTCTCTTGAGGAGGAGAAAGACTCTACCTGACAATGTGTGCATCTGCGTGTGTGTTAATGTGTGGGAGTGTGTGTCTGTGGGTGTATGTGCTTGTGAGTCTAGTCCAGCCCGTGTCTGTAACAGAACTGTGTCTGACATCCCCAGATCAGGAAGGAGGTAACAGCAGACTCAGCCAACACAGGAGCCAGACCCAAGACCCCAAGAAAAGCAAGTCTGCATTATTATTATTATTATTATTATTATTAGTAGTAGTAGTAGTAGTAGTAGTAGTGAGAGGGTGAGTGTGTGTGAGGTTGTGTGTGAGAGAGGGTGAGCATGTCTCAAACTCCATTCCTAGAGGGTCTGGTGCATCATCTGGTTTCCTGCCCAGAGGTCTTGGTTACAAAGTTGATCTCATTTTTTAATTAAACAAAACATATTCTAATACTGTACCTTTATCCAGACCTTAAATATCCAACTGTGCCTTGAATATTTTGAGTCTTCAACAGTGAGAGACATCAAAATATATTATTAAACACATTATTTCCACATCTTCTTATGAAAATAATTAGCTTAATTGTTTAATTGGCTAGCCCCTTTTGGAAAGAAAGCCTGGAGATGCACCTGGCCCCCCAAGTATTGTGATTAGGCTTGAGACCCCTGGTCTAGCAGAACTGGCCCCTCAACAGGTCTCGACAGGGATGTTGGGGATCATGAAGCGGTATAGACAAGGGCTGGACACTGCTTCTGAATCGAGGACAGACCACTGTCATGTAGGGTCATCTTGGCCCATGATGATGATGACAGTGTGTTTGTCTGTCTGGTAACTGTTTTCTCCTCCCCAGTGCCGCCGGGAGAAACTCCCTCATGTTGAGAGAGGAATGGCCGAGCAAAGAGAAGGGCGTCACACCGAGACCTGGGGCAGATCTCACAGGAAAGTGAGTATTGGCTTCAACAACATGGTTGGATAGCTTGTTCCACACACCCACCTCCCTCTATGTAAAGAAGTGCCTCCTGCTCTCATTATTAAATGCTCTTCCCCAAGTATTAATTCTGTTAGACTAAGAATAAACCTGTACTGAGACACAAACTTGGTTGGGTTCTGCTGGTGAGACTAAAGCAGTCATCTTGTTGACAGGTCTTGACAGAGACGGATGTGACCCTGAAAGGCCAGAGAGGGTCGACCAATACTGAGGCTCTGAGCAAAAATTCTTCCAGTGTAAGACAACCAATGTGTTCTGCTCAGGATGATGCAGATGATAGTGTAGATAATGAAGGTGGTTATGATGATGATGTTGATGGAAAGGTGTTGATGATGATGATGGTGGACATGATGATTGTCATGATGAAGAAGGATATGGCGGTGAAGATGGTGGAGATCATTTATTAGAAATGTGATGAAGATGATGATGACGAAAATAGTGGAGATTGTGATGGTGGAGGTGATGATGATGGTGATGAAGATCGTAGGGGTTGTGATGGTGGAAGTGATGATGATGGTAATGGAAAATAGTGGAGATTGTGATGGTGGAGGTGGTGATGATGGTGACACAGTCATGCCTGTGTGTGGCTGTGTGTGAAAGGGAAGGTGGGGTTGGATCAGGTCTGCTGCTGTCATTTGATAGGACTGTCAGAGGAAGAGGGAGCAGACTCCCCCTGTGTCTCACCCCAGGCAGCTGAGAGCTGCAAGTCTGTGAGCCTGATATGTCTGTGACGTCTATCAAAAGTTTGGTTTCAGCTGCAATGATGATGACTGTGATTGCTGGGAGACCAGGGGTAGGGCCTGGTCCTCCTGGAGAAGACCCTCTCAGTTTTCTCTCTGTCCTCCTCATGCCCTCTCTTTGCCCTTGTCCCCTCAGGCCAGCCAGCCAATCACCAGGCAGGAGACCAAGACCCAGCTGTGGAACTGCCCTAAGGGCCCGGAGAGGGATCTACAGAAGGACAGGGCATGGATCTCCTCCTTGGCAGCCCACATACCCCATTGCTCGCCCCCTCACCCACCCCCTGGTATACCCGCTCACCTGGGCCTGACCCCAGCGGCCCTGTGGCAGCTCAGGGAGGGCCTCCAGGTCAAGCTGGAGGGGCTGCTCCAGGAGGAGGAGAGCTGGGTGCGGACCTGGGATCAGAACATGATATCATCTATCCAGCTGGACTGCCTGGCGCTGTACAATGAAGTCCTTCCTGAGTTTGGATCAGAGGCTGCGTATGCGGGATTGGTAAATCCCTTAAACCACTCCCCCTTGCTTGAATCACACTGAGGTACACAGGGGCTGGGGTGACTCACCTCTCCAAGACACCTGTGTCATCCCACTCCCATTTCACCTCAACATGGTTCCGAGAAAATCTCCCGTCCCCAAGGGGAGAGAGACAGGAGCTGGACTGGGTCTCCAGCCCTCTGTTTATTCAAGATTATTCCCTCAGGAGGTGGGTGGGGTGGAAGACACACTGTCTACAGATCACAACTAGGGGCAGCTTAGAGCAGGAGGTGAGACTCTTGATCATAGATAAGGATAACAGTGAGACAACTCCCCCTCTCTTGACTCACTGCCTACTGATGATGTTATGAAGTGACACTCCAGCTCTTCCTCTTGGTGGTGTCTCAGTCAGGCAATTTGGATAATCGTTAAGGGATGATGATGATGATTCACCTTTCTTGTTCTCCCTGCATGGTACAGGAGAGGGAGCCAAGATTCAGGGTCGTAATGATTAGGAATTACACAAAAACCTCAAATTAAAACACTGAAGACAAGCTCTGATAATGAAGGATTAGTTTGACTGCAGCAGACCTGGTCAGGACATCTTGAATGATTCTCTCTCCCTGTTTTCCCAGGATTTTCCCTTCCAGGGCACAGGAATCATGAAGCAGGACACTTACGAGGAGGCGAAAGAGGCGCTGAAATCCTACTTCGAAAACACAACGGTCAGGTGTGACTTCTCCGAGGTGGACAAGTGCTTCTGCCAGGCTGCAGCCGAGCTCGACCTCATCCTGCAGAAGTACCTGGGAGACGCTGTGGCCGAGGTCTGTGAATAGCAGGTTTATTTTCATAAAAGACATTTCTCATCCCCTTGTACTGTTGGTGTCTATTTCATGTAAAGGAGTCGACTTGAAAATAAAATGTTTAATTGACTTACAGAGATTCTTCATGAAGACGTGTGTCGGCTATATACTGCACAGCTTAAGGAACATGAAGACAAATCCGTTTGCTAATTGTCACCCAAAATGTCACAAATTAACCACCAAGCTGGTTTACGTGTCTAACCACCTCTTCCTACTTTGCAGTGAACACAATTCTTTCAGTTTCCTCTCTTGTATTTTCCTTACTGTTTTACTGTCCCCTTCACCCATGTGGAGATGGATCCACAGACGAAAACCTGTGTTTCACCGTTTGTTTATGCAGTGTCAGTCTTTGGACTTGCAAAGCTCCAGTAGCACAATCAGTCAGTGTGCGGTACTTATATAGCTGTGCACGTTTTGCCATTCTACTGATATTAAATGAATAAGTCACTTGGCTATACCAACTGCATTAAACCTAAAAAAACAAGGGATATCTGAGCAAATGCCCATAGATATCACTTGTTTTATAATACAACAGAAGAAAAGGTCAGAATACTGATTGTAATAAGCATTATTGAAAGGATTTAGCATTTAAAAAACAAATTATTATGATCCATTCACATCGATTGAGGGTCCCAGTTAGGAAAACCGAGTCACTCCTCTGGTGTCGAGATGGCATACAACTTACTCTGATTGCTTGTTTAGCAAATCAGAATTTTGACCTGATAAAATAGCATCCTTCATTCCATTCATAAAAGACTGTATGAAGTGCTGGCTGTATTCCCACATTACATACCTAATTAATGGCCTAATCGAGAACACTGAACTAGTTTAGAAGAACCCCTATATAAACAAACAGCACTAGAAATAGGGCAAATCATTCCCCTACAAAAGTGTAAACCCAAAATATTAAATTAAAAATACGATATAAGACATCGTAATTATTTCAGGATAAAGTGGGCTATGCTTGTTTGGTTTCAAAAGAATGGGCAAAACATGAGTAGTTTAGAATTCTAATGATCAAAGCTGTATGTATTACTCAAAAGAAGTTATGATATTTCCCAAATACTGGACATTTTATCCTGTTTCTCCTGATCAAAGCAATACAAAATTCTTGGATGAGACATATGCAAATCAAAGATTTTAATTGGCCAACCAGAACCCTGTCAGACAAGGCATTAGAATGTCTTTGTCTGAAGCTAATAAATAGGGCAAGCCAAGAACCACTATCTGGAAGTTAGGCCCATTAGGACCAGAAGTTATGCCCTGATGTCTGGAAAGTTAGGCTGAAGATGACGGAACGTCAAGACCCATTGAAGCCAGCATACCAAGGAGAAGAAGTAGCAAAGAGCTCAACTGGACCAGGGAAGCAAAGTCCAATATGCTGCTCCATCCTCTCCAGCCAGCAGCACATCTACTTGCGCTCCACAGCAACACTGAATCAGCTCCTGAGTCACAGCACCACTCGCCTAACAAATCTTCACGAATCAGGTGGAGATTTCCCCATTATTCAGAATATAAGCAATAGGAACTTCTCTCATTTGCACACCTCTTAAAGGAATAGGTTGCATTCACCCTGGGTTCAATACTTGATAGCGTAAAATAGTTATCTTAATGAAAATGTTATTATAAATTTATGCCTTCATATATGTGGGACAAGCACTCTACTACTGAGCTACACCCCAACACAACAGTGTGACTGCAGAACTGATTTAGGAACATCCAGAAGCCCTCTGTACACAAGCAATCCACCACGAATGAAGAATGCCCGCAGTTTCCCGCTTTGGCGTTTCCTTTACTACAGAGTAAATTAATGGAAATGAAAACATAAGCAGGATCGTATTGATCGCGTTAAAGCTTCCAGTCACTCTGCTTGAATGAATCACTTATTTTTATATCCTGTTAGAACGTGGACAAATAACTATGATGGAGCTGTGTAAGCAAACATTGAAGTTATTCCTATACCAGCCAATCTGAATAAAGGAGCAGACTCTTAAACTTTAAGAGACAAAAATAACACCTTATCATAGCCAATATTAATTAAAATGATATCACAGCAAAATATTTAGTGGAGCTTTGAGTGAATCAAATTATTTTCCATTGGGTGTCTTAGTCTACATAACTTTTAAGGTGAGAGAGAGGATTGTGAAAATGTGGTTGGTGTTCTTGGAAGGGTGTTGTTAGTATAGTGGTGAGCAAAGATGTTTCTCAAGCAGGTTTGATTCCCAGCCAACATGCCCATAAACAGTTTCAAATAGATCTATGAATCTCTGAACATACCTTTTAAAACTAGCATACTTGTTGACAGTGGCCCTTGCTCGCCAAATACCTTGACGCTGAGGAAGAGCACTACGGAAAAATACCCAACTCAACAGCGCATTGGTGGTTCTTGCTTTCAATGCAAGGAGCTGTATTTTTCTCACATCAATCATTATTATCCAGAACAATCGGTCGCAATTGTGATTATGTCCATTGTCTTCAGCAGTGTCGATACAAGATCCTCTGAATGAAGTAGATCACTAAAGAACTGCAAAACTGAATTCGGGAGAATCGTATTAGGAGTGATGTCTGCATTCAAGCAATCCCGTACTGATGCTGAAGTCTTTGAATATCAGCTCTCTACAGATGCAGCCATTCAAAACAAGCAGGCGATACTGCATTATTTTGCGGTGCACTTGATGCAGCCTACTGCGAGTTACCGTAAATTCTCGCATAGTACCTCATAATACCACGTGGTACTGCAAGTAAAATAATAGTATCCGGAATTTCCGCAAGGTGGAGCTAATAAAGTTCAACCTCTCATGTTTGAGCTGTCGCCATCAAAGTCTTTAACGAAGATATTACTAATAGTATTAATAATGAATGACCTTGGACAAGCTGTAAACTCAAAGTATCGCCCTGGTCCACATTCTTTTTTTTCATTGACCGTCTTTGTAAAAGTAACACCACAGCATTTCGCAATCACGCATTTGTTTCCAATCAGGCAAAGTACAGTAATTTTTGAGAATCTCCGATTCACCATGCCTTTCACATGCTCATAAAAGAGATTGATTTAGGAACATAAACATCTTACTGTATGCAAACCATACTGTATACAGTATGTATATGTATATTTAATGTTTTTACTGTGCCCGTTTAAGTATTGAATATTTATATGGAATTTTACCACTGAAGGGAAATCTTAGTAGCTGAGCATAAAAAGAATAGGAGCATACTGTAACGCGTGTGAAGGCCATAAACTATATTAATTTTGGAACATAAACATACAGTATATGGCTGGTCTCTGTACTTTAAAGAAAAAATACACACCAGCATTCCTTTCTCCCTAAACATTTTAAGCATCGAAGTCTTTAACTAACGCCATACCGGAGTCAATAAGCATACTTTTAGAATTTGATTAAAAGGGAATATAATATGGAATCCCGTATCTAAAGAAATTAATAACGATATAATTATATTCATGTACCACAACACAAGAATAGTACACGCTGTATAATGTCTGTTGATACTGTTTCTGTAGGGCTTTTTCAACACACATCAACCGACCTTGCCAGTGCGGCTGTCGTCTAGGTTCCTGACTTATACATGTTGGGTGTTCAAATCCAGCCAGAGCTGTGACTTTTCTTTTTTAAACAAACATTTCTTTGAAAAATTAAAATTTTAGTGTTAGTGTTAGGGTTACTGTCAAACTTTAAATCAACAATTGATTTAAGGACGATCTGTCAAAGTGCAATGAAATACAATATTGTTGTTGTTGTTATTGTTGTTTTTATCCTGTAAAGCATTTTGAGGAGCCACCTTTAAAGGCACTATATAAAAGCACTGATTCTTATGGAATGTGTTTTCTTTCTTCTTTCTTCTACTGTTAGGCTGGGCAAACGATTTTTTTTAAAGAAATAAAAAATGAGATATAATGATGTGTTCCGGCTTAGACATTAACGAAGAGCATAACGTAGGTCATAAAGGTCATAAACGATATTAATTTTGGAACATCAACATATTATGTAAACTGTATGTTGCTGTTATTAGTATTTTAAAGAAAAAATACTGTGTTCTGTAAAATGTTTCAGGCGTTCATGTGAAGGACAACAGAGCTTTCACTGGCCGATTATCAAACTTTATTGATAAAACAAAAACAAAAACTATCCCACCAAACCAGAAAAAGAAAAAAAGAATCAAGAATAACAGACACAGCGTGAGCCTGCATTTTCTCCTCAACCCTCCACACCACACTTTTCCCTGGGTCAGAGATTAAATAAAACTTCACTCGCACCAAACAAATTACCACACACTGAACACTCAACATGTTAACCCAAATATGTCTCACAATACTTTTTTGGTACATTACTTTGCTAAAATGTATTTAAAAATAAAAACGATTACAAATGCCAGCAGAGAGAGAGACACACACACAGTTCTTCATTGTCAAAAAGTAATTGTTTTTTACTTTGTCAGCACCCAGACAAACGCAAATGCGTTATTAATGAAATGCTTTTATTCATTCTTAATCTAACTCACAAGTTGTCACAAGTTGTCATCTGTTGTTGAAGCTCTGTGAGACTAGACTCACACATGGCTAGACTTGACTATTTAACCATGAGATTATGTTTATGTTTATTAATCTTCCTTGTTATGCACTGAGAATGATAAGCACCCCACTGCGCCCGTGTGCCAGCAGAGAGAGACACACACACAGTTTTTCATTGTCAAAAATTAATTGTTTTTTTTCTTTTGTACAATTTGTTTAACGGGAATGTTTTATTTCTGGACAGACTGTTAAACTAGAGGAAAAGAGCGCCTCTTCTTCGAAGCATTTCGTTGATCCGATCACAAATTATTTTCACACAAAGTAAGTGTTGAGAATCTCAAATTCACCATGCTGCTAAAGGTTTCCCGGAGATGGCAAGGCAAGGCACTTTTGCCTCTGGACCCATCGAAATTTACCGATGTCGTCCACCCCCAGTAAATTTCAAAAGTCACAAGATTTCGAAACACGAGTGCGGCGTAGCGGTCGGCTCTTGCTTTCCTGTCTATGCCGATGCACTGCAAGTACAACCCCCCTCCTTCTCTTGAGTGATGTGCAACAGTTGGATATCTGGGAGAATTATTCGTCCAACTGGCGTCTGTGAATTCCGCTCTGTAAACGGTGCTTCCTGAGGGGGATAGACGGCTGGGACAGCGTCAGCCAGGTCCTGGGTGGTGGTGAGCAGAGAGGTCGGAATGGAGTGTCCTGAGGCGGTGTGTGCTCTGTGGGGGGCAGAGCTTCTGCCAGGCATTGCAACCTGCGCGTTGGGGGGAGGCACTCATCGGGAGACAGCTGCTCAAGTGTTTGACTGCCGGTACACACTATCTCCGGCTTCTGCATCTTCAGGAGTGTCTCTAGCTTCCCAATCCTCCCCTGTACTGCGTCGTACTGCTCCCGCTGCTGCCGAAAAGTCTCCACACAGGTGCTGCTTCCACAGGTTGGCACCCTGGCCAGAGGCCGAGAGCAGAGTCCCACGGCCTGTGGCAAAATAACATAATTCATGTAAGAAATAAAGTCACACAGTAGTATTCATCAGTCGTGGAACAGACGTCAAAATAAACTTTTCTTTTTATCCATCTTACCGCTTTCTTTTTTACTGTCCTGGTGGTAGATTTTGAAGATCGTTTCGCTTGTGCTGTGTTTTCTTGAAGAACAGGCTACGAAGAAATATTTATAATTGAATGTATAATTCAAAATATATTTATATATATATTTATATTATATTCCCTATTAATCAAACTCTAAGAGTATGTATCGGCTTGCCCCCCCACCCCCCTCCCGCCCCTCTCTGTGTACAGTAGAGCCTCCTGTCCAGCCAGTACAGGAGGCTCTACTGTACACAGAGAGTGGCGGGAGGGGGGAACAAGCTGTCCAGCCATGTGGAATACTACAGAACCCTAAACAGACAATACACACTACCCGAATATTTGACCGAGATATCCAGACACAGCTGGATGAGCTCCACCAGCCAGAACAGGCAAATAAGATACACTCCACAGACATTCACAACAGCGACATATCATAAAACTTTTGCACATATTGTTAAATTATTACTTGTTTTTCAGGCAGTTAAAAAAACACTTGAATTACTTATCCAGTCTCTCGAAATAAAATTATTTTTCAAGCAATGTAACTAACATTAGGCAATATGTTTATTTTTTAATCTAACATTGACAGCCACATCTTAAATCTTGTCAGTCAGCTCTTTTTTCTCTATTTGTATTGTGGCTTACACATTGTACAGCATTTGGCTTTGATGGACATCTTTGTTTGTGAAAGCACAGTGAAACGACATTATAAAAGGGAGAGGAGGCAAAGAGAATCTAAACCGAGGACGATTCAAAGGTAAATAACTTTCTAAAAATGCTTTTCTTGCATGTAAATACAACTACGCACATTATTTTTATAACTAACTGTTGATCTCTTTTTTTTCAAGTCCTATGGTGCGAGCCATCGACAGACTGATGGATGAAAGTGATGAGCTATAAAAAAAAACAACTCATGCCCCATGATAAGGGTAAAAAACAAAGAGGAAAGACTCAAATAAGTGCTCCAATGGATTGAACAGGGAGAGGCATTTCATGATTTGCTGGCATTTCATTGCCAGCAGCCATATCACTCTGCAACTCCCAACTGGCAATGTGTTGAAGCTAAACAGGTGTGAGCCTGGTCAGTACCTGGATGGGAGACCTCCTGGGAAGGTTCCTAACTAAGGTTGCTGTTGGGAGAGGTGTTAGTGGGGCCAGCATGGGGCACTCACCCTGTGGTTTGTGTGGGTCCTAATGCCTCAGCATAGTGACGGGGAAACTATACTGTACACAGGTGCTGTCCTTCGGATGAGATAAAACTGACTAAAACTGAGGTCCTGACTCTCTGTGGTCATTAAAAATCCCAGGGTGCTTCTCGAAAAGAGTAGGGGTGTAACCCTGGCATCCTGGCCAATTTTCCCATTGGCCCTTACCAATCATGGCCTCCTAATAATCCCCATCTATGAATTGGCTTCATTACTCTGCTCTCCTCCCCACTGAGAGCTGGTGTGTGGTGAGTGTTCTGGCGCACTATGGCTGCACATTGGTGGAAGGGAGTCCCTTTTAACTGTAAAGTGCTTTGAGTGGAGTGTCCAGAAAAGCGCTATATAAGTGTAAACAATTATTATTATGATGTACTTTTCACTGATGAAACAACAGTAGCTCTGGAACAGTTTTCAACCATGTCATTTTGTAAAAAGGGGAGATATGTGGACAAGCCAAAGCCCAAACATCCACTTAAGGTTCACGTCTAGGGCGGTATATCTAGAAGAGACCTGGGACCACTTCTTATTTTCGAAGGAATTATGGATCGTGAATTCTTCTAGGAAGTCGCGGTCAAACAGCATGCCGTCCCATACTGTATATCAGAGAGCACTTTGGATCAAGGCATCGTCTCTTTCAAGACAACAATACGAAACACACAGCAGCAAAGGCGAGGCTTATAGCAGAAGGAGTGAACTGGGTGAAAACTCCAGCCGAATCCTCAGATTTAAATCCAATTGAGATGGTATGGCATTTGCTGAAAGACTATATTCAGAAAATTGCTAAACCTAGCACAAAGGGCGGAGTGGTGGCTCTGTGGCTAAGGATCTGCACCTGTGACTGAAAGGTTGTCAGTTCAAATCCTACAGCCAGCAGAGGAATCCTACTCTGTTGGACCCCTGAGCAACACCCTTAGCCCTACCTGCTCCAGGGGCGCCATACAATGGCAGACCCTGCGCTCTGACCCCAAGCTTCTCTCCATGTCTGTGTCTCCATGGAGAAAAGCTTGGGTATGTGAAAAGATGAATTCCTAATGCAAGAAATTGTATAGGGCTAATAAAGAAACATTATTATTATTACAAAGCAAGAACTGATCAGTGAGATCTAAAAGTTCTGGGAGGAAGAACTGATAGAACAAAATTGCAACAATTTTATTAACAGGCTGTTTCGTGTTCTTCCTAGGATTGTTGAGTGGGTGGGGGCATTCGGGAATGTGAGTTATGTGAGTCAGATTATGAATGAATAAAACCATTTTATTAAAAATTTTATAAGGGAGAGTGTCATAAAGAAGACTCCTTGCCCCCATCTTGATTAAAATTTTATTTTATTTTTTCAAAATCTGGCAATGCCAGACAGAATTCACATTCGCTGTAGCCAAAGGGCCTTGCAGATCAGAAAATCAAGGAACGAAACAATTCTCGTGCCCGGCTCCTCAATGGAATCGCTTTAACCTGCTAATGCGTTGATGTAAGAGACAAGATGTAAAAATGGTTAACATAAGTCAGTTCTGCCTGAAAATTAGACTTCTAAGCAACAGGGGTTTATGGCAGGAAAGGGGGTTAACTGATAAGGATTCCAGATGCGAGCCAGGAACCCCCTGGGGGCATAATCTTAAACTGACCATTTGGCCAGGGCCTCTTAATTGGCCAAATACCATGACACCCCCCCTACCATAACACCGAATGACGTCCAAAGCAGCAAGGAAGGACTATATAACCTAAAAGTTTGTACCGGCACATCGAACAATACTTCGGTTTTGTTGTTTCTTGCGGGAAACAAGACTTCGGCTTTATTGTTCCTTGCATGCAATAAACTCATCTGTTTTACTTCATCTCGGGATCCAGAACTTATTCTTTCTGTTACAACAGCGTCAAACACATTTTCTGGCGTATAGTGTTTTAAAGAAGAAGGGAGTTTTTTTAAATATATTTTAGAAAAGTGTAATCTATACTAAAAAGCTGTATTTATTCAATACCACTTGATAGTTACATTAATAGAGATAAGAATTCAAGTTGATACTGTTTAGACTTTTAATTATTTTAGAAAGAGAGAGATTTCCATTTAAATTGCAACACGTGTTTAATTAAATGTCTTTATAGATTCACAATATGTAACGGAAATCGTAAATGTCTTCTGCATAATAATGTTCACCTCTCTGTCCAGCAAATTAACAATAGTAATAATAATGAACTTTATTGTATATAGCGTCTTTAAAGGTGGCTTCTCAAAGCGCTTTACAGGATAGAAACAACAATAACAACAACAACAATATTGTATTTCATTGCACTTTGACAGATCGTCTTTAAATCAATTGTTGATTTAAAGTTTGACAGTAAATGTTGATATTGTAACGCATACAGCCTCCATTGCTCTCCATCTGCTCTCATTGACAGCTGACACTCCTCCATACACTCAAGTGAAAAGTTAATAACGCCAATGTAAACGTCGTATTTACAATTTGTTGATAATAAAAATATTAAGTTCACTAAAGCTTTCTCAGTCAAGTCAGGGAGCTGTGTAAGCATGCATAGGCAGCAAAAGATCAGCTAAACTGGGAAGATGCGACACCGAAGATTATATTAATAACCTTTTAAATCTGAAGGGAGATCTAAAGGGATCCCCACACGATACAGGTTCCTGCTACTGGAGCGATTCAGAGGGAAAGACGGTGACTACTCATTGTTATTAAAAAATGACTTAGATTTGAACATGTTGTGATATTTAGAAATATAAAAAAGTCAATTAATTGTCCATAATATAATAAAAAAAATTGTGGCGCTAGCTGGATTTGAACAGCTAATCTCCCACTTATAAGTCAGGCATTTAAATCATCACACCACTCACATGACAAGTGGTGAGACAGCCCTACACATATCAATAGACACTGTATGTGTACAGTATATACTACTGTTTGTGTTACAGTACATGAATATAATTATATCATTATTTTTTTTTTTAGATATGCAATTCCATGTTATATTCCCTATTAATCAAATTCTAAAAGTATGATTGTTTACTCCGGTATCGAGCGTATTCGCAGAAAAGCTTAAAACTATCACTTTTCTCACAGAGTACTGTATACTGTATAAACGTCCAGTAACATGGTCAGAGGAAGCAAAGAGCACGAAAAAAAAGTTTCCAAAATAACCACATTTAAGACTTTGATGCTTAAAATTTTTAGGGAGAAATGGAACACTGGTGTGTATTTTTTCTTTAAAGTACCGAGACCAGCCATATACAATTTACATAATATGTTTATGTTCCTGAATTAATATTGTTTATGATCTTCAAATGCGTTATGCTCCTATTCTTTTTATGCTCAGCTACTAAAATTTCCCTTCAGTGGTAAAATTCCATAAAATATTCAATACTAAGCAGATTAAAATGTGCACAGTAAAGACATTAAATGATTAAATCTTTCCACGACCGACCAACGCACCACAAGTGCCCCTGTTGGTCATTTTGGCCAGCCAATCACGTACCGTGGTATGACGCATTATGACGTAGGTGAAATACCTGCGGCACGTGTTTGTACCACGCACTTTGAATGGCTGCATCTGTATTTCTGATTGAGCGCTGAGTGCAAAGGTTGAATAAGCTTTGGTCCTGCCAACGATTCGGTGTGAAAAAGCACAGCATTAAAGTTTCACAGACAAATGCAGCATGCCGACAAAACCAATTTTAAAAACAACTACGGCACACTACGATTCGCACTGACTCAAAAGTGATCACGACAGATGTTGTTCCCTGCATAACGCTGAAGGGACCAAAGAGCATTGCTGTTAGGAAGAAAAAATGAGGCTTTTTTCTGCCTTGATGTTAAGCTGACAAAGACTATCTTGAAACACCTAGTTCAGTCTCTTGATAGACTGTCAAGCAAAGCTTTTACCCATTGAACTCGCAATAGAAGGATTGTCTTAACCCACAAACACTTAGCAGCAGCGAAATTCAAACCTACCCCTGCAAAGAAATTGGAGCACAAACCCCTCACCTCACAACATCTTACTTTTTCAGAGAACACCGGGTTCAGCTCTAGGTGTGTGACGTGTGGAAACGACTGCACCTTCGTTTTCCGAGATGTTTCCTATCACTTCTTTGTCAGCTAAGAATATAGTTCTTCTTTGGAGCAGGCTTCAGACCTTTTATTTTATTTATAAAGGAGGGCGCATTCAGAAACGTGTAATTCCTGTTTTAGAAATGCTTTGGGCGGTGTGTTTTATATAACGCACAAACAGTATTCTAATTGTATACTGTAGACCTGTGTAGCAATCGTACTGGATGTGACTGGGATTCTGAAATGTTTCTTGAAAAGGTATTTAGGGTTGCTTGAATCTATTATAAAAAAGTGACCCGAAACTTCCAACCTTCCAATCACTGATGTCGCTCTCCCTAAACCTGTACGTGATGTTTTGCAGATGTGCAGTGTGCCTTTACTCCTGTATTAAAAATTACCTCTGTTGTCGGGCGGAGTTGAAGGAGAACTACACAGAAAAAGTATGTAACGATAAAATGTTTCTATACTTCAGAATGTCCCTTTAAATCTGTCGGTGTGGGGAGCGGGCAGGTACAGAGCTTTTACAGATGCTCATGATGTTTCTCATGGGGTGTTACCTGCTGTAGCATCTCTCTCCACGCCTTTAGAAAGAAAAGAGTGGCTCCAGTGCAAGGTAAGGTCAGAACAGCTGGTCTGATTGTCTTAGAAAACAAGAAATTAAAATCAACAGGGAAATTAAACAATACAGAAATCAGTGCAGTATACAATATGAAGCTATCAAACAAAATGCTCAGCAAAAATCGTAGTTGAGTAAATTGGTGTAAAAAAAATATTTGTAAGCAAAGGAGAGCCCGCACTGCGTGTGAAACACATCAATCGTTCAGCATTTCTGAAACGTTTAATTGAATTGACAAAGAAATCCTCTCCTTAAACTTCAAAAAAGGATTATCTGTGGAGCCAGCAGGCGTAACACTGCAGTTGCCCGTTTCTCACAGGTGTTTGAAGTTGTGGATAACATTTAGCAGGTTTGGCGCCGTGGCTTAGCTGGTTAAGACGCCTCACTAAAAGCCAGGAGACCCTGGGTGTGAATCCCAGCGGTATCTATTCGTAGACAACAGGCCACTCATTGTCAATATTTATGGAGCTTAATTTAAAGACAACTGGAGAAGCATGAGTTACAGCTTTCTGTAACTGTTTTATATCACTATGTAGCGGTTGGCTCTGTGTCGCAATGGAGAGTGCTTTGGACTTCTAGGCCTTGATAGAATGAAGTCATTCAAAGGTTGTGGGTTTGAATCCCACTGGGGTCATGTAACATTTTGATTCAACCTTTCGAAATCCTCTAAGAATTGGTTTTGATCAAGTCAAATAAAGGACTTCTTAAGAGTCCACAGTTGAAAATGAACCAGCAGCCACAAGAAACAAATTAGCACTGGATTGTGATCACATCCTTGCACTGGCTTCCTGTCAACTTCAAAATCCTCATACTCACCTATAAGGCTCTCCATGGCTTGGCACCTCAGTACCTGTCTGGGTTATCGCCCTACTCCCCACCTCACAACCTTCGCTCTTCTAATTGTGTTTTTCTATCTGTCCCCCAGTCCATCTACACTCTATGGGTGACAGGGCCTTCTCCTGTTTTGCCCCAAAGTGTACACCTACACTCTCACACAGATTTACACTCACAGACACATTACACATTTATACACACAATCAGACACTCACACACTCACATGTATACACTCACACATGCTATCATCATTAATACTCACATAGACACAGACACTACACACTGACAGACATACCCACACATACACTTACAAATATAAAACTACACACTGACAAACACCACACACTCACAGACACACACCATACACACACATTCACAGGCAAGCATTCACAGAAACAAATAGACACTACGCATACTCACAGACACACACTTATAGACACCAAACACTCAGAGACCCCACATGCTCACACACTAACAGCCCACACACGCCCAGACATGCACCTACACACGCACAGATACCACAAACACACTTATCTACAGATACACAATAACTAACACAAATATAAATACTACTAATACTACCACAGTAACACTATCACTAACACTGACACAAACTACTAATAATAACAGTAATGCTGTTACTAAAACTAACATTACTACTAGTGTTAATACTCAAACAGTAACACTATAATTAGAATTAATATTAACATGAATATGAACATTAAAACTAAAACAATCAGTAGTGCTACTGTCATTAATACTCACATGAACACTAGCATTAAAACTTCCAGTTGTACTCTCACTAATATTAACATGAAGACACTGATATTAGTATTAGTTGCTACCCGTGACGTCACACCGCTCTCTGTGACAAATGCGAGACACTTAGACGCGTGCAGTGACGGGGCGCCTGTCGCCGTGGTTACCATTCTTATGATTTATAAACACTGGAAAAATGCATTTAAACTGCTACTTACATACATTTATTAACTTGAAATAGCATTTTCTAGCTCTAGGATACAGTTACCTAAATAATAATATGAATAATCATTGTTTAATTTCGGTTTGAACATTATTAACCCTAAATGCACTATGGTAATTGGTCGATACAGTCTTTATTAACTGTTTTCTAGATATTCAAACAGGATCAAGAAAAGGATCAGTACTCACCAATCGGTGAAGTTAATCGATTTTTCTACGGTTCTTCAGTTGAAATAATTGGTTGTCGATAGATAAGTGATCAATAACTCTTCTCCGTGCGCTCCGTGCGCCTCCCGCGCTCTTTCTCTCTCTGATCCCGGCGCTCCGGCTGGTGTCTGTGACGTCACAGCGCTAATTCTGACAGAGCAGAGCGCGTCTCTGCTGCTTTTGTGTCTTTTTTTGAATGCCAGAGGTACTTGAAATGTTTAAAAAAGAAAAGCGTTTTTTTTTGTTATGTAAAAAAGTGAGTGCTGATTTTTATTTTATACAGGAAACGCATGCATGTTGAAACACTATTTAAGTTCTATAAACAACTGAGCAAGGAAAACATGATATATGTAAAAATACAATTTGATCACATAATTTACTTCATTACTGGTGGTTAAATGTTTTTTTTCGGTATGTTTTTTTCTCTTGTACCTGTTTCTGATCCTCTGGTTGAAGTTATATTTGTAAATTCTATACGTTTATTTTTATTTTTTTTAAATAGCGCATCTCTGCTGGAGGAGACTCCTGTCCGGAGCCCGGAGGGCTTTTCATACAAATATAACATCTCCAAAAAAACTAAACCGGGCTGTGAAGAGAGGTGATTTATAACACTTGGAGAAGGAGAGAGACAAACGGAGGAATGAAATTCATTAAACAGAAAAAAAATAGTTTACTTCACAGATTAATGTGTTACAAAGCATACCCGTGTGGAGCAGTAGAGAATGAACACGAGTCCCTGAAATAAGCGCTTTTAAGGGTTTTACACGAATCATCAGAGTATACATGTAGAAGCCAGGAGGATTAGACTCATGTAATCATGTACTCATTAAAATGTGTATCCTGGTTTTATTTTCACCCAGCTCTCAGCTCTATAGGTAGTCTGATGATTTAAATTAACTGTATAACTGTTACAAGACTTCATCTAATTGTACATTTATAAGACTGTGAGACACTTGTGAGAGCAGCTGAATCCCAGGGCTGGTGTAGAATCACCAGAGCACTGCTCAGAGCTACAGACTGGTCAACTGGTCACTATTGTAGTTACGACCATCTGCCTTTGGCTACTAATAATCAATATACTGATCAGAGTGTCAATACTGGTGTTTATTACATAAATACAAAGATAATTCCACACTCACTTGTGTTATAAAACACTTAAAAAACATGTTTGGAGGCTGATATACAGTAAAGAAAGTAATACTGAAGGGCTGGAAGTCCTGGAAAGGGTTAATAGAAACTTCTTGCTTCTGCCCTGGAACAGAGCCCACAGCTGCCAGATGAGTGAGCCCTGAGCCCAGTTCACAGAGAGGAGAACCAGGAGCTCTTTTATGTCTCTAAGAGGGCTGGGAGAAAGGAGAAAAGGGGGAGATGTGACCTGAGTCCAGGCTGTTCTGTCTGATATTGTTCATGTAGCAGCATTGATTGCCTGAATATGTTCTGGTTCTGGATTGTGAGGATAGAGAGCAGTACGGAGTTGAGCTTCTGTCTGAGTGTGAGTCTGAGCTGTGAATCTGACTGAAAAGAGAATAATGATTTTTTTATTCTGTCTCTGAGAATTTTTCTTCTTTGCCAAGTGGTGTTACATCCCCTTCAGATACTCTGCACAGACTGCCAGAAAGAAGAGGAGAGAGAGATGGGCAGATAAAAGCACACACAGCGAGAGAGACATACGTCTTGATTTACTTTGAAGCAAGTGTTCATTTCTTTTATGGAACAAGTTGTTTCTGAACTTCAAGAAATTCATACAACTTCTGAAAGATAAAATACAAATCTTGCTTCTCAGGACAGAAGAAATGCTTCCAAAAAATGCCAGTGATTTTTTCTCCTTTTAACGAAAAGTGGAGAAAAACAACAGCAGTGCATCTCCGTCGGCTTGATTTAGCTTAATACAAGTATTCACTTCCTTTTCTGTAGATTACAGCCTGCGAAAGATTAAATGAAGTTCTTGGTTACTCTTGGTCAGTGCAGAAGAAATACTGCCAGCTGGCAGGAAAATGACAGTATTTTATTTTCTTTAACTACAAACATGTGAGTTGTGAAAAGCAATGGGAATGTGTCCCTGTGCAACTGTTAAATAAAGGGCTGGTGGGTCAAACGCACTCAGGGACGCACTTCAAATTGTGATGATGTAAACAAAATCTCCGCTAAAAATTGAAGGGATTTCTTCGCAAACCCTCTTGAATGTTGCAGGAAATCCTCGTGTTTTACTCGTGTGGAACTACAACAAGTAAACAATTAAGTACCTAAGTCAATGTCCAAGAAAACCATCTTCACGTGTGGAATTTTTCTTTAACTGGCTGTTGGGAGAATTCATTTCTACACCCATTGTATCCTTAGCAAAAATATTTTAAAATTAGAACACAGATTTTTGGAGAACTTGACAATCCTTGACAATCATTAAATGAGCATTATACAAATGTGTGTTGATATTTTTAATATGTACCTTAATTGTAATATATATATACATAATTGCTTTGATATGGATGTTCATTTGAAGGAATTGAGGAAACTATGAAAGATCGCAGAACAACCGAAGATACATTTGGGCATTTGCTATTGGTAAAGATGAAAGAGTACTGTAAGTGTGAAGCTTGCATACACACGAGAGAAAAAATCAGTTTTAATGCACTTCATTAAACTGATGGTGTGCTTATCAATCGTGCATAAAATGTACATAGCAGAAGATGGTTTCGATCCATTGACCTCTGGGTTATGGGCCCAGCACGCTTCCACTGCACCACTCTGCTGACAGTGGCTGCAGAGTGATTCAACAAAACTGCTCTATCTTTGATTTCTAAAAGTGCGCCCGAGATGAAAAGTCTCAACGGTAAACGCAGACGTCACTTTGAGCACTTGGTCTTTCAAAGTACAAATCATCACACACTGCTCTACATGGGCGTGTCTTCAATATCGTTGAGAACCAAACCTTCTGCTTTCCAAGGCAACTGATTCTTTCGTCGTTAATTCCCAAATCTTCAATGAGTATCAGTGAAACGAAAATCAAACACATGTACAGATGCAGCCATTCAAAATGGGTGAGGTATTTCGCGGCATACCGCGGTGGGCGTGTCACAGTATCACGCAGTATCACGCGTTGTCACGTGTGTCACGTGACTAACTATCCGGCGTCGCCTTGTAAAACCGCCAGGGGGAGCTTAACCTCTCATGTACAGCATTTGAGCCTTTAATTTTGAACTGTGTATTACAGCATGTTAATCATCAGTCATTAAAATGTTGGTATATATTATGAAAGCAAGATTGCTCAGTTGGACAGAAGTACACAACCTACCTTCATCAGAAATATTTATGCATCAAAGCCTTTACTGAAGATATTACTAATAGTATTGATAATGGATGACTTTGGACAAGCTGTATACTCAAAGTATAATTTCTTTAGCACATTTGTACAAGCACTTGGAATCTGTCCAAGCCATACTTTGTCAGGCATTTTGTTTTACTTCAACGGGGCATAAAAACTTCCTTGCTTTTAACAGGGCGTTTCATAATTTCTAGCTACGAAAATGATTTAAAATGCGACACCTATCATTCAACTAGAGCTTAAAATATCACAAGGAAAAATACACACCGGTATTCCATTTCTCCCTAAACATTGTAAGCTTCGAAGTCTTTAACTAACGTGATACCGGAGTCAACAAGCATACTTTTAGAATTTGATTAAAAAGGAATATAATATGGAATCGCGTATCTAAAGAATTTAATAACGGTATGATTATATCCGTGTACTGCGGCAGGACTGTGTAAGGCTGTTTCGCCTGCCTGATCATGCGAGCTGTCTTGTAGCCTACTGGTCTAGGTGCGTGACTACCAGCTGGCAGGTTGTGTGTTCGAATCCAGCTGGTGCTGGACTTTTCAGTTTTATTTATTTATTTTTTAATCGTGTAACATAAACATATTACCGTATGCAAACTGTACTGTATACAGTGTGTATATGTATATTTAATGTCTTAACTGTGCCCGTTTAATTGAATTTAAAAAAAATATTTAACACGAACATTAAGCTGTTTACATGTTCCGCCTGAGAACAGTCACCCGTTGCTACCCAACGCAGAATGGTGATTGGCTGACACCATCTGACACCCCTCTGATTGAAGAAAAAAGACGTGCTGGTGTGCTATACCAGGAAGAGGATTTCTTTCAATTCTAAACGTGTATTTTAAAAGTTTAAGAAGTAAAAACCTTACAGCGTACACAGATTTCTAAACTGATCAGGATCTTTATCTTTGTCTTATGCATAATAATGTTCACCGCTCTGTCCAGCAAATTAATAATAAACTTTATTTTATATAGCTTTTTAAACGAATAAGTAATTAGATTGCTCATAAACCTAATCACTTGCTTTTTCTTTTTATTTAGGCTCAGATTTCAACTATAGATCGTATTATTAATAACCATAATAACAACCAACCAACAAAAACAACCATATAAACATAATGGTGGTGCTGGACCTTCCAGTTTTATTTATTTATTTTTTAATCGCGTAACATAAACATATTACCGTATGCAAACTGTACTGTATACAATATGTATATGTATATTTAATGTCTTAACTGTGCCCGTTTAAGTATTGAATATTCATATCTAATTTTACCACTGAAGGGAAATCTTAACATAAACATACAGTATATGGCTGGTCTCGGTACTTTAAAGAAAAAAATACACACCAGTATTCCATTTCTCCCTAAACATTGTAAGCTTCGAATGAAACCACTAAATAAAGACATAAATATAGAAATCTTAAGATTTGTTTTATTTAATGTTGGTAGCAGGATGAACTGTCAGAGTGTATATTTTGTCGCAAAGTTGCTACAAGATGTTAACAGTGAAAAAGGTATTTAGAAATGAGTTATTTCAAGATGAAAAAGAAAACATACACGAAACATGGTTTCATTACGACCAGAATCGGTCTTGAGATATTTTTAACTTGATTTACAGTATTTGAGAGGTATGTCTTAACACCGATACTACAGTGCTTAAGTACTGCTCACGTATATGTTTCTAGGTTTATATTATGCATTTCATACGGTCAAATTACTTTTGAGCAACTAATAAGAAGCGCTGAACGGTATGCGTTTTAGTTTCGTTTTGTGCTGGAACCCGTGGATTGATTAGAGATATCAAGTACATACAAGTCATTTTTTAAATGTTGTAGTTCGTCTTGAAAAAATGTTACGAGTACATCATCTATCAACAATTAGGTTCTGTTTCCATATTGCGGATTTTGGTTAGGTACAGTATTATCAAATCCAGTGGCGCTGTGTGTTACTTTACTGAGTCCCAATCTGTGATTGAAACCTGTAAAACCGGTTTAATTCGTCACAGCCAGCACTCTTCAGGTGTGAGGGTCTTCTGCTCAGAATGAAACGCTAAAATGTTTGTGTATATTCTAATGGTAGTGGGGGCAGGGTGTGTGGGAACAGGTTTGTTCTTCACACCTGAAACATTTTCTCTGAAAGGATTTTCTTCGCAGTTAACCGATCTTGTAACAGCATGTTACAGTTTACTATTATTAACCATATTAATTTTAAGTGCTTAATGTAAAATCTTGTAAAAATATATTTTCATTGTTCAAATATACATTAATATACATTAAGTCTGACTATCATATAATAAGTTAAATACAAAACTAAAGAAAAAATAGGGTTAAATATAATTCAAAATATTTTGCTAACAA
Source organism: Lepisosteus oculatus (assembly GCF_040954835.1). Lineage (NCBI taxonomy): Eukaryota > Metazoa > Chordata > Actinopteri > Semionotiformes > Lepisosteidae > Lepisosteus > Lepisosteus oculatus. The sequence goes on from NC_090709.1 coordinate 30,042,900, forward strand.
TGTTAACTGTTTATGAATAAAATGTATTAACTAAGGAGTAGGATGGCACAGTTGTTAGTATGTTTTTTGTTTTGTTTCTTTTTCATAAATACAACAGTAGTACCTGATGTCTCAGTGGCTTTCAAAATTAAATTATGCATGCAAACCTGTGAACTAGAAAGATAACTAAGATTTTAATACTAATTAAATGACCGCGGGCACTTCCCACCGCCTCTACATTCTCAGAGTAGAACAGACTAACCTTCTAATGAAAGACGGTCCACCCCCCACGGACAGGAAAAGTGCCCACAGGCACTTAAACTTAATATGGTCAGTAACGGTAAACAGTAACATGGTAAGAAGGAGCACGTACAAACGTTTTCGAAATAACCACATGTAAGACTCTGATCCTAAAAATGGGATTTCTATATGTCTTTATTTAGTGTTTACATTAGTGACAAAGGCTAAACTTTTAGCTTCAGTAACGTGTACATATCTCCCCTTTTTATAAAACGACTTGGTTGAAAACTGTTCCAGAGCCACTGTTGTTTCATCAGTGAAAAGTACATCATGAAATGCCTCTCCCTGTTCAATCCACTGGAAAAAAGAAAAGGAGCATAAAGCTTCTGATGGTCATAAACGATATTCATTTAGGAGCAGCATCAGAGGTATGTTTTTAACTGCACTGCATTGGAGAGAATACCATAGTGTGTTTTTTTTTTACTCCCTGGCGGAAACTGGCTTCCAGAAGAATCAGTATGGCTCAGAGATTAAATAAAACTTCACAGACATTAACGAAGAGCATAACGCGTGTACTGTATGCACTGCAAGTACAACCCAACTCTCTGCAGGAGTGCTGGCTGTGACGAATTGAACCGGTTTCACGGGTATTTTCAAAGTAGGAGGCGAGATTTCCAGCGAAAGACACCCCCCCCTCAAAAACCCAGTAAATACAGTACTTACTAGTTAAAGGCTAGGCTCCCGACTACGGCGAAAAGAACCCTTCTTTCATTAGAAGACAATGAACATATTTTAGCCCTGAATGAATTAATAGCAAACATGGTTTACATAAAAGACATTTTTCCAAGAAAGTTTAGCCTTTGTCACTAATGAAACCACTAAATAAAGACATAAATAGAAAAATCTTAAGATTTTTAAAATACATGACTTTGCTAAAATTTATTTGAAAATAAAAACAATTACAACCGCCAGGGGAGAGAGAGAACAGGGGAGGGATGTTGGTTTTGCATAAGGGGCGGGGCTATGGAAAGTAGGTATGTTTGGGAATGTGTAGTTACATGTTCTGGCTGTTTGTGAATTATCGTTGTTGAGTATGGAGTGTTGAGGTATTGATTTTGTGTAATGCTTTATGTTGAAAATTGAGGTGGATTTTGTTTATGATAAACAGGATAAACTGGGATGGGAGGAAGGTTTGGTTTTGCATAAGGGGCGGGATTATGATAATTGGAGGACTTTGCGAGTGTAAAATGGTTTGATTATTTGATTTTGTATTGTGGTTGTTATCTATGTTTTTGGTTGGTATTATGTTTATATGGTTGTTTTTGTTGGTTGGTTGTTATTATGGTTATTAATAATACGATCTATAGTTGAAATCTGAGCTTAAACAAAAAGAAAAAGCAAGTGATTAGGTTTATGAGCAATCTAATTACTTATTCGTTTAAAAAGCTATATAAAATAAAGTTTATTATTAATTTGCTGGACAGAGCGGTGAACATTATTATGCATAAGACAAAGATAACGATCCTGATCAGTTTAGAAATCTGTGTACGCTGTAAGGTTTTTACTTCTTAAACTTTTAAAATACACGTTTAGAATTGAAAGAAATCCTCTTCCTGGTATAGCAAACCAGCACGTCTTTTTTCTCCAATCAGAGGGGTGTCAGATGGTGTCAGCCAATCACCATTCTGCGTTGGGTAGCAACGGGTGACTGTTCTCAGGCGGAACATGTAAACAGCTTAATGTTCGTGTTAAATATTTTTTTTTAATTAAAATTCATTCTATACAGCAATCGCATATTTGGGTACCGTTTCATAAAACTTTCATGCTTAAAATGTTTAGGGAGAAATGGAAGACTGGTGTGTATTTTTTCTTTAAACTACCAAGACCAGCCATACACAGTACAGTTTACATACATACAGTAATGTTTTAAATTAATATCGTTTATGACCTTCAGATGCGTTATGCTCCTCTTCTTTTTATGCTCAGCTACTAAAATTTCCCTTTAGTGGTAAAATCCATATAAATATTCAAAACTAAGCGGATTAAAATGTGCACAGTAAAGACATTAAATGATTAAATCTTTGCACTACCAACCAATGCACCACGAGTGCCCCTGTCGGTCATTTTGGCCAGCCAATCACTTGCCCTGCGGTATGCTCCGGTGCCCCGCGGTGGCTTGTGGGTAGGTTACCGTACCGCGGGTTTTTACCGCGCATTTTGAATGGCTGCATCTGTACATACTGTACTCGCGTCGTAGTGTAAACGAAAAATGATGGAAGCATTTGAGAAATAACAGGCGTAGTCTGAACAGCTCCAGCCTATCAACTGCTTTACAAAGTGATCGCTACCTCCACACCCAGTTTATAACACTGAAAATGATTCAGGAAGCACACCAAAGTTCTAAAACCAGCGAATGCATCTGCATACATAAGATGTAAATTTTTCAAAAGTAAAATCTTCAGCTTTGAAAGATTGTCATTCATACAGTATATACTCGTTTTTCTCTTTTTTACATTTTCGAGAAACAAACTGTCTTGTAATTAAGGCTGCATTAGAAAATGTGTATCTTGGTTTGCTAAATTAAAATCGGCACATCCCAGTGGGCAAAAGATGTAGAATATACAGTACGACTATTAAACGCATACCAGACGTGTAAATGTGCTCCGTAACTGGTCTAGAATGAAATTCTAATATACGTGTATCGTTATACGTCAATTAGACATCTATGATTATATGTTTATTATACATAAATGGTTGGAGTTCTATTATACGGATACATTTAGAGGACTATTGTACATATATAAAGGTCTATTATACATCAAAGAAAGAATTTTATAGGTGTAGAAACAAGTAAATAAAGCCAATGATTTGTTTTAGAAATTTATTCTTAAAATATACAATTATTCACACCTGAAAAATATATAGTTCAAATTATACATTATATACAATATTGTAATCAACAAATGTCTAATCATCATGAAAAACACAACTAGTAAACTTCAGTTACAAATTCTAGTAACATAGCAATATATATATAGTAATGACAAACACAAACTAATTACATGAACACGCTAATATTTAACTCAAAACCACATTTCGATTCAAATATAAATTTTAAAATTTACAACTTCTGTATTTTCACGAAAATATTATTAATGTAGGACAAACGCTACTTTCTAATAAAGACAGAAACTGTTTTGTGTCTCATGGTGATCCTCCTCTCGATACTAATGAAATGTTTAATATGATCCCTCGAGAAAAAAAAGGAGTCAATTTCTGCCTGGAATGATTGATGCCCCATCAAACATTTTGTAATATCCCTGGAAGTTTATACAGTAGAATCCTGGTTCGTAGCTTAAATTCAAGGTAAACAAGACTAAGGAAACGAGTTGGAAACTTGATGTCGAGTGGGATTTAAATCACCCGGAACATTTCACTACATTGGGCAGTATGCAAGAGAGCAATGTCTGTTATCCCTTCGATAGCTCAGTTGGTAGAACGGAGGAGTGTGGATTCAACGGGGAATCCTTAGGTTGCTGGTTCGATTCTGGCTCGAAGAAAGGTGCTTTTTGTGTACTTTAATCAAAAAGTTAAAAGAGCGAATCTGTTTCATTCAGACATTGATCAAAAGCTCAATAAACGACGAAGCAGAGGCTCCTGTTCCGAATTCAGCCCACGTCTGATTGTCTTGTTTTGGCCAAGATCTGATCTTTGTATTAAGGGACTACACTGTCTGCTTTGTAATTCAAAAATACATACAAATGTCAAGTTTTTTTTGTAGATATAAAGGTGTTCTCTGTTTTCAAAGGATAATTGGCATAATGATTTGGTATTGATTTTGTATCGTTGTATTATAAAGTTTGTGCTTTCTGTGTTTTTATCGTATTGTGAACTTATTTTTAAACAAATGCTTACAAAGGCAAACACGGCACACATCTGTTTATACTAGCGGTGAATTGTACATTTTTATTAAGTAAAAGCTACTGTGCACTTCTGGGAGTATAACAGGTTCGATATAAAGTGGCAAAAATATAAAAGGGGAAAATACCCCAGACTGCGTGTAAAGCCCTCGTTGTGACTGTTTTAGATAAAAATGGCGTACTGTGCACGAAATGTTGCAGAAACACAATCTGATATTTTGATCATTATTATTTTAATAATTTGATCAAATTGAGGCCCAGGTCCCAAATCTTCAGTACTGATTTTTTAAGTGATATCTTTCCTTCCTGTCGTGGAAGTCACACGATGTGAGCAATTGTTTTTTTTTTAACGTTACGATCCAAAGAGCCTCAGACGCACTGTAACCAAACCAGGATGGATTCTGCTGGGAGCCGGACTGAGCTCATTCTCACTGCCTGTGCTGAAAACAGAATCAGCTCTTCCCCGAATATCGTTTACAGCTGCTGGATGGTGCTCTGCGTTTTACTGTTCCGGCAATTACTTTGACGAAAGACAGATCACTTGGGCGCTTTAAACCTTCTCGCAGCTACGGGCGAGACTGACGCTCGCGATATTAAGGCACCCGCTGGTACACATTCTCTAACTTTCACAATTGCGACAGACTTCGCTTTTTGAAAAAAAAAAAGTAGATATAGCCCTGAAAAAAGCATTAGCTTTATCAGTTTTTACATTAATCTATTTTGAATCAAATATTGATTTTTTTATTGGATTTTACATTATAATAATAATCATCATCATCATTATTGCTTACACTTATATAGCGCTGTCCTGGATACTCCACTCAATGCGCTTTACAGGTAATGGGGACTCCCCTCAACCACCACCATTCTCCTGAATGCTGACAGAGAGTCAGGACCTCAGTTTTACGTCTCAGCCGAAGGACGGCACCTGTTTACAGTTTAGTATCCCCGTCATTGTACTGGGGGTATTAGGACCCGCATGGACCGCAGGGTGTGCGCCCAGCGACAAAAACCAGACGTGTGTCGGGCTCGGCTGCGAGCAGGACAATGACGTCACGGGGACAAAGTAGAGGAAATCAAAACGGTTCTATAAAAGACCTGTGTCAGCTGTCGGTTAGCACTCTGGACTCTAAATCCTCCGATCCGATTTTAAATCTCTCTAATACCTGAGCTGCGGCTTCTTCCCAGTATTTATTCGTATACTTATTATGTGTAAGTGTATAGATGAAACCTTCATATATTGTTCAGTTTAAATCAAAATGCTTTACCACTACAAGAGAGAAGTATAGTATGAAGGATGGGACAAATTTATGATTTCTTGGAACAAAACGGTTTTTATTTGCATTCAAAATGAAGCGGAATTTTAGCGCGACACACAAACCCTTTGTCTTTTTTAGAGTGATTTTTAAACAGACACAAATGTAGAAAACGTGTTTTTTTAGCCCTACAATACCAGTATCAGTGGCGTAATGAATAACGCGTCAGGCCTCGCGTCAGAAAATTAGAGGTTCAACTGCCGTCTGGCTTGTTGCGTTTATACCACTTACATTCCTTTATATTGTAACGCTTACGGCCGACAAGCAGTGTGTAAGAGCCGGCGTACCAGAGCGGGTGACGTCACCGCCCTTCCCTGTGATAGCAGGACCACAGCTACTGGGCTGTAGAGAGATCTCTCTTTGGCTCACGGGGCTAGGTCGCTGCAGAAAGATGCGGAAGTCTCGGGTTCGAGCAACCTATACTTTGGGCCGACCAGATGCGGCAAGGGCGCCCGCCTGAGCCCCCTTTGCGTAACATTGGTGTCAGAGCGGGGTGGGATAGCCCTTCACCGGGGACGGTGATTTAAGCGGGGGAGAGTGTAACGCTTACGGCCGACAAGCAGTGTGTGTAAGAGCCGGCGTACCAGAGCGGGTGACGTCACCGCTCTTCCCTGTGATAGCAGGACCACAGCTACTGGGCTGTGGAGAGATCTCTCTTTAGCTCACGGGGCTAGGTCGCTGCAGAGAGACGCGGAAGTCCCGGGTTCGAGCCTCCAGTCGGGAAGCGTTACAATATAAATGAACTGCACCTGAAAGCTATAGAAAACACTTTGAGTAAGTTGTCTGCAGCCTCATGCGAATTTCGACAACTTACCCAAAACAGTGTTTTTTGGAGATCAGCTCAAGCTCTGAACTCAATTGCAATGAAAAAACTGGAGTTGTGTGCATCCGTCCATGAACATCAACTGTACTGCTGTTTTTCTATGCGTAATTTAATCGCGAGCACTTAAAAGATGCAAAAAGATTTCAAAGAAAACATCATTGAAAGACAGTCGAGTAAGGAGGTAAAAAAACGCACTCCCCTGTTGAAGAATCAACCAGTCGCCCATGTGACTGGATATAAAAATACATTATTCATTTTGCCCAGTCTCTGGAAGCTTCAATGCGATTATTTTCCCTTCCTTATTTCTTCATTCCCATGAATTTACTTTGTAGTAGAAGAAACACGAAAGTGGGAAACTGCAGGCATTCTTCGTGAAGGGTGGATTGTGTTCAGTGAACATATGCACATCTTTACGTCAGTTCCACCACCTGCACCCTAGGGGATGTAGCTCAGTGGTAGAGTGCATGCTTTGCATGTATGAGGTCCCGGGTTCAATCCCCAGCATTTCCAGGTGTCTTATTATTGTGCTCACATCGCAATCTTCTGTTGAGTGAGAACTCTTTGCTCGTGTTCATAGAGAGACAGGTTTACACAATTACACTCTACAAAATTGCTACAGTGTAGCTCTGCTGTTTAAAATGTACCTCCAAAGCATTTAGTTCTGTTAACTACCAAATGATTTGAACTAATTTAACGTCATATTCAGAAAATCCAGAGAAGGTCATCAGACTTTTAGTGGCTGTTGAAGAAAACAACTGTTGAATCTCACTAAGGATTTCTTGAGAGATCATTCAGCGAGCAAGTCCTCCCTCTGGACTCCGCACTGAGCTGAAAGCTGTGCGAATTCCTCACTGTGTGTCCTGTACTGTTACATGTGCTTTCGTGTAGGTGTGGAGCACAGCAACAAGAACACCTTGAACTTTTTCCGTATGTGAAGGAAAAGGCAAAAGAGCATGAAAAGTATCGAGTGTATAAAATATCTATGGTACAACCCGAGAATAAACTGATGGACTAAACAACAACATTTGATGATTAAAGAGATTCAAGAAACACAATCATCCACACACGAGCTTGGATCCTGAACACTTAAGTTAATTGACAAAGCGAAGGATATAACCTGTAAACTCTCTTCATGTCTTATAGTTTATTAAATAAAACAATTTCTTACTTTCTTAATAATTTCTTACTGTTGGTGGACAATTTATTGAATTTTTGCAAAATCACAATTACAGCTTTTTCAGTTAAACTGTTATTCACATACTCTAACGTAGATAAATGTTAGTGTCTTCTGATGTGTGAGACATTTTCTCAAAAAAAATATTTGTTAGTCTCTCTGGAGGATGCAGACGGTGTTTAGAGAAAGAATTTCAAAAAGACAGGCTCCCTAAGCTTAACATCAATGCAGAAAAAAATGTTTTCTCAACAGAAATGCTCTTTGGCACTTTCAGCTTTACGTAGGGCGCAACGTCTGCCGAAATCACTTATGAGCCAGTGCACATTGTAGTGTGCCAGCAACTACATTTAATATTGGCTGTGGTGGTGAGCTGTTTTTGTCTGTGAAAGCAGTTGTCTGTGATACTTCACGCCGAATCATCGGCAGGGGTAAAGCTTATTAAATATTTGCGGATAGCGCTCCATCAGAAATAACTTGTCCAAGTACAAAAGAGATCATAGGGTTTACATCAAGCAGTCACAAAACATACCACACATGTCAAATATAAATGGGGAATTGATTTTGCTTCTTGACGTTGTTCCTGTGGTTGCGTTGGTTACAAAGGTGAACGGTCTTCCACATTCTACTAGAGTATCCACTGGGTTGCCTTTATCCATTATCTTGGAAAGAATCTGTGCTTCAACTAAAAAAAAAAAATCATCAGTACTGTCGTTTTTTTCTGTGTGTACAGCCATCACTTAAAGCATATAACAATCCATTCAATCCCCCGCATCTCCAGGTGCTTTATATTACTGTGCTCACATCGCAGTCTTCTGTTGAGTGAGAACTCTTTGGTCGTGTTCATAGAGAGACAGGTTTACACAATTAAACTCAGGCACACTCGAAGTGCTACAGTGTTGCTCTGCTGTTTTAAATGTACCTCCAAAGCATTTAGTTTTGTTAACTACCAACTGATTTGAACTAATTTAACGTCATATTCAGAAAATCCAGAGAAGATCATCAAACTTTTCGTAGCTGTTGAAAAAAACACCTTTTGAATCTCACCAGGGATTTCTTGAGAGATCATTCAGCGAGCGAGTCCTCCCTCTGGACTCCAAACATTTTGGGTTAAACTGTTATTCACATACTCTAACGAAGAGAAACGTTAGTGTCTTCCGGTGTGTGAGCCCATTTCTCAAAATATAAAAAAAATAAAAGTTATATAAATTGAATTGTTCTACTTTTTAGGCTTGCATAGTATTATTAATATTTCAGTCAAATCTTTTCTTCTGTAGTAATATGAGTTGATATTAATATTAGTCCTGATTTATAATTTTTTGTCATGGTTGATCTTAAGTAATTTTGTAATTAGTTTCAGTTTTGATAATTAGTTTCGCGCAGAGAAGCTACCAAAACTGGTAATGTTCACATAATGTGTAATGCAATAGCAGCATTTTGGGTTGAAAACAAAAAGTATATCTTGGTATGAATCCTAACACTTCATAAGTAGCATTCTTGGATTTCTCGCTTCAGATAAAGTTGTCTATACATCATAGATTTCTACTCAATCAATATCAGCTGTGTTATCACTACAGAACGCTAAATATAGATCCTGGCAATACTTCGTGAGATCTTCGTAAGAAAATCCAAAATACTACGGAAGGAATCAAATTTATACATTTCTTTGGATCAAGAAGATGATCATTATGAGACTCAAAACATGCCTGTCTTTTCTCTTTTCGAGGCACATGGATTATTGAGGTGTAAAGATGGGTTCAAAACTAAAATCACCTTCTATCGCTGCTGTTTCCTTAAATCCTTCAACTGATCATCGATATCGAGGAATAATATTATATCGTTTCTTCAAATCCTTCAACTGATCATCGACATAGAGAAATAATATTATACAAATTGTGGTTTTCTGTTAATTGCCAAGTTGACTGTAATTACATCTTCGTTTACAGATGTCTTGCATGTATCACAAGGTATAATAGTTGTCGTGCGTCCTCAGTTAAAATGTTTTAAAAAGTACGACAAAAGTACAACATGCTTAAGAACATTTATGGTTACATCCATATTAAAATGAAGTTAAATGACTTGCTTGCGAAGCACCAAGCAGCCTTGAACGGTTTGCGGAAATCAAATATACAGTACAGATGGATTCAGAGTGTGCTTTCCAACTTTTGTGCAACATTTTCTTTTGACAGGGCAGAGTTGTCTTCACAATCTGGGTTGATTAAAAAGGTGTGACATCAGTGTTAAACAGCTTTCCTTCTTGGGGAACAACGGTTGTGTTCCATATTTCTAACTATTTTGGTTTCAAGATCGCAATTTAGTGTGAAACATAAAAGCCAGCTGGATAAGCTTGATTAATTCCCCTCACGGGATCAATAAAGTATCTATCTATAAATCTCTTACACGTCATTTACAATGGCCTTTCAACTAATAGCCCGTGCAGGGATCAAATCCCAGCTGTTGGTACGAGTTGCATAAGACCCTGTAACGCGCAGATAAGAAACTAACCTCTGCTTCTTCATTATATACACACTGAGCTATATTTGCGAGCCTACTGCCCCCTGCGGGCTCTGTATTTGATTGCGGTACAAGACCGGCCGTGGAGATAAAGTGAGACGGGTGTGTACTTTAAAAGGCTCATAGCGTCCCTGGGAGGGCTCAAACCACCACCCTTTTTGTTAACAACCGAGCCACAAAGACTCATGTACAGCTTAACACTCCTTGGTCTCAGTGAAAGTGATACAAATTTCAGGAGATTAATTTGTTTTTAAAGGAAAATCACCAACAGTGGCCGAGATCTACTGGAGTTTTTCATTCTATACTGCAATTTCTGTAGGGTACCCTGTGAAAATACGAGTTTTGATGAGAAGGGATGGACATATAAGGTCAGAAGGCTTGGGGAATTGAACTTTAAGGTGAAGACTGCGGGTTCAGCAGCAGAACCTGATCAGTATCAGTTGACTCCGATATACTTTGAAAATGAATTTGGAGATTTAGAGTCAGACGTGCTACCGTTGCACCATGGGATACTTACTTAAAAAAAAAATAGAAAAACAGTCAGTGTTCCTGGATCTGTTATTGAGAACAACACCTGCACAAGAGCTGCGCAGGAAGAATAAAATGTGGTCTGGGATGAAGAGACTCTCTTCGGAAGAGCGGCGCTCTTCACAGGATTTTTTTTTTGTGAAGCTGATTTGTCTCCTTTGGGGAATTCAAAGGCACTGACAGTTGTGACCTCGTGGCGCAAAGATAGCATGTCTGACTCCAGGTCAGATGGCTGCATGTTCAAATCACGTCGAGGTCTGCTTTTAGTTTTTCAGGTTCTGCTCGTCCTGAACACGGAATTCAAACCATGTAGTTGAATTCTATCTGTACACCACATAGATAATCTAAACAAAATAGAGCCCTACTGGACATACAGTTAGGATCTCACACAGCGAATACCCTTGAACACAAGAGAGAAGGCACAGTTCACATCTGCGAAACATCACATCCGTCTTTAGAGACAGCTACATCAGAGAATGGAATCCCGGAAGTTTCAAATAACTTCTTTTAATACAGGTTCAAGCAAACCTGAAAGTTAGGGAGTTTCCGGACACTTTTGTTTTATTAAAAAGTGTCTGAAGCCTGAAAATGTAATTTGAAAAAAAAAACGCTATTGGACATTAGCAGGTACTTTTTGTAACAATTTGCTATTTCATGCTGGAAAACAAAGGAAGCAGACCCAAGTTTTGCTTTCAGGTGCGGTTCATTACATAATAGACATCTATTACTGAGGAGCTTGAATAAAATTTACATGAGGCAGGTAGAAGTCGAACCTACAATCTTATGATCCAAAATCAGATGCGTTATTTATTAAACTGCTGGTATTTCACATAACCGGAATTCCCCCATAGGGTGCTGAGCTTCGCTACTAGTAATATACCGCCCCTTCTAAAATTTCAAAGTGAGAAACGTGTTTTCTGATTTTTTATGAGTTTTAAAATATTATCTCTTTAAATCAGAAAAAGGGTTTATGTTTCGCACTGAAATTCCCATTGATTGAGAATTCAAAGAAAGACTGTTTTCTTCCACAACACCGTATAATTATTACATCCACCACACTCTCCAACTTCTCCAGACCTTGCTGGGTGAGCATTTACTCCGATAAATTAGGTCACGTATCATGTTAAATCACCTCTTCTCAACACAACATTTCCTGGTGCACGTTTTCTCTATGAAAAAAAAAAACATTTTTCCCTTGCACGATTTCTCGTTTTTTTATCAAAGCTTACAGAAATAAAAAAGAAGAAGAATTAGTGTTGCAAAAGAACTCTGTCGCCCTTGGGAGATGTCAAACGCATTGGACATGAAAAATGCCGGATAAAAGTCAGTTCTCTTCGTTTCTCAGTGTCGGGGCTGCTACTGTATGTAAAAGAGGCAATTTGCTCTGAGAGCAGGTTCAGCGCTTTCTGAACGCAGATGTCTCTGAGCGGTGTGTACAAGTGGCTGTAATAGGTGATGGCAGTTCTGTCACCGTAGCTTAGTTGGTTAAAGTGCCTCTTTATTAAACAAAAGAACCGAGATTCAAATCCCAGCCGTGTATTTCTTCCTATCTTGTAGTACAGAACGTACCATTTTGGGCACTCACAAAGGGCTTGATTTCGTTAAATGCATGTGTTCATTTCCTTTCTGGAAAACTTGTTTTTGATGAAATTCACACAGCTTGCGAAACATGAAATTCAGTTCTTGGTTATCAGTGCAGAAGAAATATTACCGGCTGGCAAAATAAACGGTAAGAGATTTTTTTTTTGATTCGAGGAAAGACTCCGCTCGTCAGTCTCTGTAGCGCAATCGGTTAGCGCGTTCGGATATTAACTGAGAAGTTGGTGGTTCAAGTCCACCCAGGGACGGGTTTCGTTTGCGATGTAAACATTGTTTATAATATTTAATATATTTGTAGGAAATGCGACTGTTCAACACGTGTCAAAAATGTCCAATAATGCCCAACATCGCAACTCCCCAGAAAACCATATTCACCCAAGAAAAATAATCGTCGAATCGTCATTTATACTCCCGTCACATCCTCTGCTGAAATATTTTTAAAATACAATGCAGATTTGTTTGAGAACTTGACAAGCATTATTTTGTTAGCACTGTGCAGTTGGATTTTGATATTTTGACATATTTACCTTAATTTTAAACTGTAAATACTGTACAATTTATTGTAATTGTGTTGTAATATTAAAATATGTTAGCTGAGGATGCAAAAGGGTGAAAGGGAAAGGTCAGAGGGTACAGTAACAATAAGGTTTGGACTGGTGGAGGTGGTAGGGGTGTTGATGGTTTTTCTCTGTAGAGGATGATTGAGTTTTTTATCCTTCTCTGAAGTGAGAAACTGGAAGAGTTGGGAGTTGAGAGATCTGATGAGGTTAGTTATAAAAGGAAGTTGATGTGGAGCTGTTAGCCGTAAGAATCCCTTAATGTCTTTGATGTTGTCATCAAAGATAAACTGCAGTAAGCAAAGATAAAATGAAAATTATCTTTGCATACTGCCCTGTCTTTCTAACACCTGAAGAAGGCTCCACGGCCAACACGTTGTGTTTCCTTTCTTCTCTTTTCAGCATGGAACAACCTTTTACTTGTTCCTTTGCAGCCTACGCATGCTGACGCAGCTACTCACCTGATATTTAACATTCCTATAATCACAAATATGAATGTCCACTGTGGGTATTTTTTCCATGATTATTTATTCTGTCATTGAAGCATATTTTATGTCATACCGAAGTGTCATAATCACTGACATTTTTTTTTCATTTAGAAAGTAAGAAAATGATAAATTACTATGAATTGCATTTAGCCTGTTCTGATCTGATTCTATATACTTTAACATGCCATGTTCACAATGTCACAACTCAGAAATGCAACAGTGAAGTGTTGTAATTACCAATGTACATAGTGTCGGAACATTGAGATGTTTTGGTAATGAGGAAGGAGGGACATGCCATGTTCACAGGGTCATATTTAAAAAATTGGCACAGTAAAATTTCCTAAAGTTCAGGATTTTGATAGTCTGTTCCATTGTCTCTCACACCTCAGTGTCAGAATTTTTAGATGTTTTTATAACCAGGGGGTAGGTTTATAGCAAGAAGCAGAAAGTGCAATCACCCGTTGCTCATCCTCGGTTAACCATATGTTCTCATATGCCATGTTCTAAATGTCCCATTTATATTAAAAAGGTTCTTGTAAAATGCAAGATTTTAAGACTTTTTATGATCAGAAGGCAAGGTCGTGGTAAATATGCAGAAAGTGCCTGTGAACTTGTGTTTTGCCTTTGTCTTATTTACTTATTGTGTTTGTGTTATTGTGAGTTTTGAAAATTGGTTTACAATTTCCTGAAATGTGTTTCACACAAAAATGTTATTTGGATAGTCACTACTTACATATTCCCATTTACTGAGGATAAATACAGTAATCCATCCCGATTAGTACTTTTAAAAATTACTGTAAAGAGCCATCTACAGGCGAAAGGCGACATAACATCACAGCAGCAGCATTTAAGGCAGAAGAAGAAGCTGGCGAATAAGAAGCCAGCTTCAGCCTCGTTAATGCAATACCATTGGGTGAAGTGGAAAAATATTTCTTGCTCTGAATCCTAACATTTTTATAGGAGGTGTTCTAGTACTTCTTGCCTCAGATAAAATTGCCAATACACTTAATTTCTACTCCATCAATATCAGCAGCGTTATCGGTACTGAGTCCTAAATGTACGTCCTGTCATCATATAAAATGTCAAAAGTTTCGACTGCATTCAACTGATCAAATTTCTCTTCGATGACAGTTATCATTTTATCCAAAATACATCCGAAACAAATTTGCACTGTTTTTTTTTTTATCCAGAAGAGCATCATCACGAGACTCAAAACATACCTGTTTTTTCTTCTTTCCAGGAGGAAGGATTGTTCAGATGCAAACATTGGTCCAAAATCAACGTACTCTCCTATCGCTGTTGCTTCTTTAAATCCTTCATTTGAACGTCGATATTGAGGGATGATATCGTACAAATTGTGGTTTTCTTTTAAAGCAAATTATATTAAAATATGAGCCTCTGTTATAGTTGTCTTGGAAGTTTCGGAAGGTATAATAGACCCCCTTGTGCCCTCAGCTAAAATATGATAAAATACAACAAAATGTATATACATAGAACAGCATTTATGGTTACATGTATATTACAATTAAGATAAATATACAAAAGTATTAAAATACAAATGTACAGTCCTAGAATAATCATGCTGTCCAACTGTCTTTTTTGCTTGTCAAGTTCTCCAACAAATCTGTGTCGTAATTTTAAATATTCTAACTAAGGATGCATCGAGAGAATTCTTCTGCTAGCCGTTCGAAGATCAAACTCCTTGGCTGAATATGATGTCCTTGAATGTTGGTCATTATTGGCCATTCCCAGTGATATTGACTTACATACTTAATTGTTTAACAAAAACATTCACATTTCTTGCAAATATCAAGTGGGTTAAGGTTTTGCTAAGAAATCCGAATAAGTAGAGATGAGGTTTACATTGCAATAATGAGAAGTGCATTTCTGGGTGGGCTCAAACCACTAACCTTTCAATTAACAGAGACTCACGTGTGTCCCTTTTCTCCATTTGCAAGCTTAAAAAAAAGAAAATAATGCTTTTTTCTTACCATCCTGCGATATACAAGGCAAGATTTGTATTTCATCTTTCACAAGCTGTATGAATTTCATGAAAAGCAAGTTGTTCCAGAAAGAAAATGAGGGGCACCTTCTGGGCATCGTGCTGCCTGTTTTATCTGGAGGAACTACGGTAGTTCAGTGGCTTAAAGTTCCGCGGGCATTCAAGACCCACGTGGGGTTACCCACGCCTTGCCACTACAGAAGTGTCCTTAGAAGAAAAACATCTTCTATGATAGTGGTACAGTCCATCACACCCCTCCTATAGCCTTTCAAAGAGAAAAAAAACTGACAACAAAGTATGTCTATGTGTGGTAATCAACCAGGTCTTACAAACATTCTTAAACCCTTCCACTTCCTTTCATTGCAAATTATTTGTACATGTTAGAAGGTTAATTTTGGCTTCTGATATTATGGTGGACTAAGAGTCCTGAAATCTTTGTAGAGGTACAAAGATGAAAGAAAGGGCAGTGTAATCATGGCCAAGAGAAGGCAAATGTTGGACTATCTGCTTGGATTGAATGGAGCAAAACGTAGGCAACTCCTTGAGCAGAACCTGCTTCATCCTTCAGACTGGGGTTTCTGAAGATCTGTACATTTGAAATTTCAAAGTGACTAAAGTAAAGGAGTTTTCCCTTTTTACCACATAATTCCCACAGATCAACACTAACAGAGAGCCTAATTCCAGCCAGGATTCAATCACTGTCTCTCAGGCATCCCAGCAGTGGATTTCATGACTTCAGAAAGCCATCTTCACCAGTGGAGAACTCAATGCTCTGAGGTTTACTGGCAGAGTCTCACACTGGGTAATGTTAGATGTTGATAAATAATGTCCTATGGAATTCTACTATTGATACATTCTACTATGGAACTGCGATGTGTCTTGAAAAAAATCTTCTATGATAGTGGTACAGTCCAGCACAGCCTTTAAAAGAGAAAAAAAAACAAGGTAAGTCTGTGGTGTAATCAACGAGGTCTTGCAAACATACTTAACCTCTTCCAACTACCAACATTACAAATGCTGTTTACACATTAGATGGTTATTTTTGGCTTCTGATATTATGGTGGATAAAGAGCCCTGGAATCTTTGTAGAAGGACAAAAGACGGAAAGAAAGGGCAGTGTAACCATGGCCAAGAGAAGGGAAATGTTGGGGAGAGCTTTTTTCATAAACTTTTTATCATTGTTTTTCCAGCCCAACAAAGATCAACATATATGAGCAGGCGTCCTGTGCCAAATCCAATCTGCCTTCCTTCCAAGTATACAGGAATGTAAGTGAATTAAATATTGACATTTGAAAATACACAAAAATATGCAATCACACTGTAGTGTGCTCTCTGAAGGCACCAGTTCTGTAGGGTTTGGGCATTTACTGGGACAATTATTAATTGTAGCAGTAAATCACAAAATTGATTCTTTTGATGGCTTTAGAATCCAACCATGCGACATAACTCAAACAACGCACACACACAGGTACTAGTACACGAGGATACATTTATTAATACATAGAATATGCATATAAACCTAACAGATCTTATCGAGAGGGTTATCAGAATACAAAAGGTATATATTCAGTCAGTTACAAAGTATTACACATATCAAAAGGACATACGTTCAATATATCATTCATTTAGACCGTTTCGTAAATTAACTTGGTTATAACTTCTACATTAGATACTCAAAACAAGTACATAACTCTTAGGAATTAAATTGATATCAACTGGTTGGGATAACAATTGAATTCTCGAGCAGTAATGCAGTGAAGTTGAATACTCATCCAATCTCTGGGGATTCAGATCTCCTGCGGACTCAAAGAAACAGTTGCAGGCTGTTGCTGTCCAATCCGCGCTCTCTGGCTCCGTGCCAGGCTGTGCTGTGCGGCTTGTGACGGTGCGCTGCTGATGCTCACTGTTGGCTTTAACTAGCAAAGTTTGTGCACAGGAGAAAAGATGACTGTGGGTCCCAGCAAGTCAGGAAGAAGACCGGTTCGTTCCTGATGAAGAGCTAGTTCTGAATAGTGATTCTGCTGTCCACAGTTCCGACCTGTTCACGAGGCCTGCTACTGGTGCTAACCTCGGGTGGATCCTCTGGTTACTCTCTGGCAACCTCCGCTCTAGACTCTTAGAACAAAGGAAAGTTCTGGCACTCGGACACACTGGCCGTTCTGTGGTTGTCCGGGCTGAGTGTCAGGATGGTCAGGAGGCGCTCTGCAAGAATGTCCTGCCCTTGGGAGCCTTCTGCTCCTGGGCCGTCCTGCCCTTGAATTCTCCTTTGAATTCCCTTTAGAAAAGTCCACAGAATCCTCCTGAATCTTACTACAGGCTCTCTGTGTTTCCTGTTTTTACCTGGAGGAACTTCAGCTCGTTGATTGGCTGAAAGTTCCATGGGCATCAGAGTCCCACGTGGGTTACCCGGCCCTACCAGTCCCTGATTGGTTGATCAAGGTGAGATATGAGTCATTTACTCCTGACAACTAGGAATGCAGTCCAGATGTCCATCTGGCACTCCCTAGACAGATAGGCGCCAATGGATGACCATTGATCATGATAGCCAGGCTTAGCTAAGTGCATCCCCCTTTGGGAGCTGTCCCTTATTAAAGGAAACCTTAAATCAGCCTGCATGAATAGTTTCTCTGTGGCTGCACCACAGAGATGAACAGAGATGGGGCCTCATTTGGGAAGGCTCAGAACACTTAATTCTTTCTTATTAATAAGCCTCGCTGCTACAACACATATGCAGTTTGAGCAAACATAAGACAATAACCAAGTACCACAAACTACCAGGTATCTAGTATCATTAGCAGTTCAGGTGGGGAGCTGCATCACCATGTGTAGGCTGCAAAGGAACAAGTAATAGGTCTATTCCATGCTTAAAAGAAAAGAAAGAAAACACAACATTTCAGCCGTGGAGCCCTCACACCTGAAGAAGGCTCCACGGCTGAAACATTGTGTTTTCTTTCTTCTCTTTTCATCTAGTGTCATTAGCCTTTTAACAGTTCCTGTCAAAATAAAATAGAAATGGATAACATTCTAGAGAGAGTTTGAAATACCAAGGTACAATTTAAAACATATCTCTTCCACTACAACCACAATATTTTGGAGAGATCGTTGAACCTCACTGTTCTGACATGTCCGTTAGCCTCCGTCCTGCTCTAGCAATGAATGTGGCGGGGCACATTCTGAGGGAGATGAGGTCAATCAGGTGGCAGGAAAACCACGCTATGCTTTTTTTTGAGATCCTGAAAAGGACAGAAGGGCCATGTATATGTGTGCAGCTGGATATGTAATTGCAGGTGGCGTAGCAAATTCTGCTGAAGCCCCACTGCCTGTTGTGGACAGTAGCTGTGCATGTTGCAGCAGAATTGTGCATGTGAGATCAAGGGGGCATGTCATGTGTTTCAGCACTTCACTTCCTTCAGTAGCACATGATTCCCTGAGTTCTTTGGATGACCTGTGGACAGATCTTTCACGATGAAGAATTCCTTAAGAAGAATAGATCTCGGCCCACCATCCCAATGCCTCCGTCTCAAAACAGCAACCTCCCACTGCCCTTGGTCTGCAAGGCAGTCCTTTCAAGTGCGATGACGACGCTGGGACCTTCGTTGCCTATTGTACGAGCTGAACTTTTGTGCTCATCAATTCAACGCTCTTTCCATCAACTCATCTTGTCTTTTGATGCTTCGTGTTTTGCGCTCCTTTGACTATCGGCATATCGGGTGACTGCAAACACTGAAGTTCTTGCTTACGGAGTGTGGAACATTGTTTTCAAGTGATCGCTGTTCTGTCATGTTGACGCCGAGTGAATCTTTCTTTGGCAACATGGGCAGGCTGACAGCAGTGCGAGCGAAAGTAATAGCAAATTTCTTGACTTATTTCTGAATGTGAATGTTCTTTAGAAAAGGGATGCGGCGTCGCTTCTCGCCCGTGTAAAGGTCACGCATTCCAGATGTGGTTATGAGCGAACAGTTGCCGCAAGTGTTTGAAAAGAGCAAGAGAGGAAGAAGCCCTGCCCCGTGTGAGGATCAAACTCAGGCCCTTCAGATGACGAGACTGACGCACTACTAATTACGCCAACAAGCCCAGCTGCAGTACACACACCGGAAAGTTTGGCTCACATGGATTTCAGTCGCCCATTCCCTAATCTTTAGACACCCTCTGCTGAATGTTGCATTTGCCTTTTGATCTTACCGATACATTTTTGGTCTGTTTCTGTTGCGAGTCCGTCTTTCAGATCTCACCTAGCACAAGTCTCTGTGGCTGAAGTGGCCTCTCTGCTTCAGCATCGTGCCCTCACTCAGCCATTAAAAATGTCACTCGGACTTCTGACATACTGACATGAAATGTCAAGAGAGAGTGGCGGAGTGACGCTTAAGCCAGAGAGAAGAAGAAAAGGGGGTGGGGCTGCGAAACGCTTGACAGCTGCACGATGCTCTCCATGCAAGGCGTGACCACAGGCTGAAGGACACCTTTTGGCACATCAAGCTCTAAGCACACACCTGGAGGATGCGGGAATTGATCCTGCTATCTCCCACATGCAAAGCAAGCGCTGTACCATACAAGCCAACCCCCCTCGCTGGGGCTTATGCCTCGGCGTCACCTAGTGCCGCTTGTTCCCCTCTTACCGGGCACAGTTCACTGCCCTTCGTCTGCAAGGCAGTCGTGTAATTGCGGCTTTCTTGACTTATTGATGAAGGTCTGACTGGACGAGCGAATGACACCTCTCCCCCATCCTCAAGCTCGCTGACAGATTGAAATGGAAAGTGCTGCCGTGGCTCGTTGGTCTAGTAGTATGATTCTCGCTTAGGGTGCGAGAGGTCCTGGGTTTGACTCCCAGACGAGCCCTCGTGTGTTCTTTTCCTCCTCTTCCACAAGACTGGGAACTGATATCCACATCACTTCGCAGTGTCTGCTTATGGCAAACGATGGAATGTGACTAATGACTGAACGAGCCTGGTGAATTCTCATCACGTGGCACAATGAGAGCGTGCAGTCAGCTGTCCAAGGCGGCAACCTCATTGCTCGTTCAAAAGAACACGTACTGAAATCACCACTATGTCGTAGATGAGCACCGCGATCGCTTGTTGTCATGCGTCCTTACTTGGGAAATGCAGAAGCAAAAACTGCCCTCTCTCAGCCACCGAAATGTGTGCGGCTCGCCTTGCGCTCTCTGCGCCTCGTATATTTGTGGAGCTGTCTGCTCTTCTTTCTGTTGAAGTAATCAAGTTACGGGGCGTCCTGCAGCCTATGATGTTCTCACTGAGAGCTTTCAAGATTTGAAGGAAAACTACGAGCTTGATGGCTCAAGTCGAACGAATGTGATTGTTAAGCAATCGATGATCAAAAGCACGTCTTCTAACAATTCGTGAGAGTATTATCAGCACTGTTTTCACTTGGATATACTTTTCACTTGCTAAGCTGACAAATTGGACGAGAAAATGCCGGAGATGCACTCAGTGCAGACTAAGGTTGGGAAGGAGGTGTGGCCCTTCAACGCTTGACAACTGAAGGACATTCTCTCCGCAACGGAGGAGCACCTGTCAGAAGTCGCAGAGGCTAAACGAGAGCACCGGGCTTCCGGAGATCCAAACTCAGACCTGGAAGATGCGGGCATCGATCCCACTACCTCTCGCATGCTAAGCGAGCGCTCTACCATTTGAGCTAATCCCCCTCGCTTCATGCTTCTCGGCATCATGTCTTACCGCCTCTGCCCCTCTTACCGGGCACCGCCCACTGCCCTTGGTCTGCAAGGCAGTCCTTTCAAGTGCGATGACGACGCTGGGATCTTCGTTGCCTATTGTACGAGCTGAACTTTTGTGCTCTTTCCATCAACTCATCTTGTCATCTTACAGTCTGGGTAATTGGAGACTGCACTGTTCTGCTTCCTAAGGTCATATACGGGTTTTTCGCATGAAGCCGTATTGAACAGTATTTCTTGCATTGTGAACATGTGCACACAGCGGTCCCCCGGGTTCCAGTTAGTGCGTAATTATGCATCGATGAAAAACGAAATTAGCTCACTGAAAGTTTGATGTAGAGAATGTGGAAATTTCCACAAGTTGTGGTCTTTAAAATGCATTTGGTTTGAAGACGTTCTGTGCTTCCATTGTGAAGATATGGACAAAACAATATTTGAGCGTGGTAAAAAAAGTCATAAAAATGACAAAGTGAAGGCTGAGAAAGCATTCACAATGCATTTTATACACAAAGCAAGTGTTTTTGTAACTCTAAGAGATTTCGCGAAAGCACTACAGGCGTGGCAAAATCGTTTTCGAACTTCAAGCTAACTTTACCCCGGTCTTAGAGAAAGGACTGCCTTTCACTTCTCTGTGTTTTCTTTCACAGCGCTGTGCACTTTTTCATTTCTCTCGCTTTCAGAGCCTCTGCACAGCACACGACTCGACATCAGGAAGCACATTGAAGTGAAAGCAGAAAGCGCTGCGACATGCACTGTGCAGATCCCGCCACACTAAGAGGTGAGTGGGTCTGTTCGATCACAGCGCTAGGCGAATCCCCAAACAGTGTGCGTGGCAACAAAAAAAGCTGCTCTGTTTTGAACTGGGGACATTCCACGTGTGAGGCTAACGTGATAACCACTACACTATGGAAACAGTGGGAAATTGTGCCCAGTGGCCCAGTGCTGAGCTTCGCCAATGCTATTCAGGGGCTATTCAGGGGCCAATGCTATTCGATGTGAATTGAATGCTCTTCAACTCTCCAATGCTATTCAGGGGTGGAAAAGGGTGGAGCCGTGTGTGTCTTTTGTTCAAAGACACCCCCATCTCAGAGCCGGAAGTACAGGCCTTCCTCTCGCATGTCCACAAAGATGTTATTTTTTAAGAAGATCCTGCGAAAGTCGGCCATCCGCCTTTCAGCCCTGCAGTAGGCCAGGCTGAGAGAGAAGCAGTCCTTCACCCTGGCAATGTACAGCCTGACAAGGTCTGGCTTCAGGCCATTGTAAATCATGAGGTTCCTCCTCTCCCAGACAGCTGTCCTCGTTATGCTGAGGAGGAGGTTCACTAAAATGGCGTTAACCCTCCCCCTCAGACCCGCGGTACCCAAAGAGGAACAGCTCCTTCCAGGGCACCCCGTCAAGAACAGCTCCTCGAACAGAGCGAAACAGGCCATCCAGCAGATCCGTCAAGTACGCCCTGGCTCGAGCTGGGGGAAGATCTTACCCCAGAACACCTCTGAGACCGGCACTCTGAAGCGTTTCACCACCATCAGCCTGTAGAACATGCTGGTGGTGCACCCCAGGAGGTCCACCCCACGGTCCCCCCACTTCACCCTCAGCTCTGGCCAGGCCGGACCTGATGCCCCGTCTTGTAGATGGAGCTTCTCCAGCCAACTGTCCGGGAGACCGAGTTTGAGCTGCTCGTAATCCTAACGGATCTTACTGACAGGCAGCTCGTCGTCGACCTCTCGGACAGCGTCGACAATAGCCTGGGTGGGCAGAAATCCGTCCTTTACTTCATAAAGAAGATCCTTGACCTTGGATATGGCAGCCTCGTAGAGCTGCCTGTTCCATCGAGACACCAGCAGGGGGTTGAGGAACAGAGGCTGTTCCAGAAGCTGGGCCCGGGTCTACGGCGTGTAGGAGACATGCTGGGACATGAACTACCCCCTCGCCAGCAGGACCTCCCTGTAAAAGGAGGGCAGATGTTTTATCAACCCCGGAGTCAGCCTCACCAGGAGGGTCTCCTGCCCCAAGCCCCCGCAAGTCTCGAGGTAGCTTGCCATACCAATCTTCCAAATGCTGACATTATCCAGGTCAAGGAACTTCTTCACTACTTTCAGCCTAAAGCTTTTCAGCTTCAGGCCTACATCACACAGCTTCAGCCCACCCCTGGAGATTTCCCCAATGAGGGTGTCATGAGTGACCCGCGGAGGCTTCCCCTCCCACACGAATCCCACCACCAGTTGCCTAATCTCATTCTCTACCCGTTCAGGAAGAGGCATCACAGACAGTGGGTACCACAAGAGGTACAGGCACAGTGTGTTAACGAGCAGGACCCTTCCCTTTAGGGTCAGGGACCTGTGTCTCCACCGATTTAATTGGCCCTCATCTTAATGAGCTTCTCCTTCCACAGGAGAAGCCCAGTGCCCTGCTCATCAGCGTTAATGTAGACGGCAAGGACTTCAGGTGACCCGTCTCCACCCTGAAAGGGTAGCCGAAGAGCGGGGCAAGGTCTGCCCTCCCCACCGGCATGACCTCAGACTTCTCCAAGTTTACCTTGGCGCCCGAGGCAGCGCAGTAGGCCTGCACCACCTCTAAAATGGCCGAGATCTCCGCCACCTCTGCCAACGTCAGTCTGGTGTCGTCAGCATATTGGTAGATCAACGAGGTGGAGTTGCCCCCAGGCAAGGTCACTGGAAAGAAGCTCGTGAGGGAACCATTCACCTTGACACAGCTCACGATCCCCTTGTACACGAGCCTCACCCAGGAGATGAAGGCCTCGCCGAAGCCAAAGCTCTTCAAGACCTCAAACAGGAAGGAATGCTCCACCCTGTCGAAGGCCTTCTCCTGGTCCAGTTTCAGGACGTATCCACCCCTCGGCTGCTCCCGCATAAGGTCCACAACATCTCTGATGGCGCACACCGTGTCTGCGATGTCTCTCCACTTGATGCAGTAGGTCTGCGAAGGCGACAGGATCCTGGGCAGAACCTTCCCGAGCCTGAGGGAGAGAACACGAGTTAGTATCTTATAGTCCCTGTTCAACAGGCTGATCGGGCGAAAGTTTTTCAAAAGGGAGGGATCCCCCTGCTTTTTGTAGACAAGAGAGATCACCCCCCTTCTCATAGATGGGGTCAGAGCGCTGGTCCTGGCAATCTCCTGGAACACCTCCAGAAGGAGGGGCCCCAGGGACTGCTGAAAGTGTCTGTAGAGCTTGGAGGAGAGCCCGTCCCACCCAGGGCTCTTGTTAGGAGACGAGCCCCGAAGTGCTTCAAGCACTTCCTCCAAGCTCAGCGCACTGTCACAGAGCTCACGATCGCTCTGTGACAGGCGGGTACTCACCCACCCCTTCGGACCAGAACAAGGCGCTATAAAAAGAAAACACCTCATTCCTAACGGCCTCGGGGGCAGAGAGCCACACACCGTCCTCTCCCACCAGCTCCTCGATGAAGGAGCTGCGCTGCCTCTCCTGCTCCAGGCCGAAGAAGAACCTCGTGCTCTTCTCGCCCTTGGCAAGATACTGGGCTCTGCTGCGCACCCTGGCTCCTCTCCACTTCTCCTCCTCCAGGGCTTGCAGCTCACCCCTCAGCTCCAGCAAGAGCTCGCAGCCCCTGCCGTGATCTGCCAGGAGCCCGAGCTCTGAGGCGATCCGAGCCCGAAGCTCTCTCTCCCGCCTGGCCTTCTCCCGCCCCTGGGACAGGCCATACGAGATACTGAACTCTTTGATGCCGTACTTGAGATTATCCCACCTGACCAGCTTTTCTGACCTATACAGGGGACACTGCAGCTGCTGCCGGATTAGGTCTTCTATGCCCTGACAGAATGAAGCCTCCCCCAGGAGCTCGTTATTAAAGCA
Organism: Lepisosteus oculatus; assembly: GCF_040954835.1. Lineage (NCBI taxonomy): Eukaryota > Metazoa > Chordata > Actinopteri > Semionotiformes > Lepisosteidae > Lepisosteus > Lepisosteus oculatus. The sequence goes on from NC_090709.1 coordinate 30,067,558, forward strand.
CCAGGGGCCGGGGCCCCGGTCCTCCTGTGCCCCTGCTACAGAGAAGTGAAGCACAGCATGGTCGCTCAGGGTCGTCAACACATAGCGCATCCGGCTCAGGCACGGGAAGAGACTCATGTGCCCCAGCAACAGGTCGATGCGGCTCTGTCTCAAGACACCTTCAACGACCTGCCGCCGAAAAAAGTCCCTCCGCGCACCATAAGCCTGACACCACGCATCCACAAACCCGTGAGCCTCCGCACTGTGCTCCAGGAAGCTGCGAGCAGCGCTGCTCTTAAAGATCATCCCAACCACGACATCGAGCGCACTCAGTGCACAGTTAAAATCTCCGACGACCAGCCCTGGCTGCTTGAATAAGGCGAGCCGCTCATCTTCCCCATTGGGGGCGTAGATGTTGCTCAGCAGCACGGACTGTCCCAGAAACCCGAGACAGACCTGCAGGAGCCGGCCATCCGTGTCGCGGTGCAGGAGCCTTACGCTCTCGTACACTCCCCTCCTCACCAGCACGGCCACCCCCCTCCTGCCGTGCACCGCTGCGATAATAGCACCCGCAGATGGTTTCTCCATGCCGCTCACATCCACCACAACAGTATGCGCCCTCGCAAAAACCCGCCAGGGGGGTCGGTCTGAATTCCTCATCCTTCTCTTTCTTACACCACTCTCCTCCTCCACTACAATAACATTCTCTGCCTCCATGATTTTTCCTACCATTAAAACACAAACAGGACTCAGAAAGCAACAAAAAAGCAACAACAAAAAACCAAAAGCCTCTCCCCTCCCCAAACAGCGCTAGGCTGAAGGGGAGGGCTTCAAAATCAACCAAAAACACCAAAAAACCACAAAAATTCACAAAAAACAAAGTCTTACTTGAGACAAACAAATCCTCTATTCCTCTCCTTCTTCCTGCTCTCACGCTGACCATGCCCCCTGTGACATCAGAGGGCCTGCTCAAGGGGGTGTGGCCATAAGCGAGAGCAAGGCTCAATGGCACCCTTCTTATAGAGAGGACAGCTCCGTCACCTCTTTTACAACGCTGCTTTTTTTCCCTTTCGTTTTTCTCTTCTTCCCACGTTCTCTCTCTTCACTGCCTTAGTCCCCGCTCTATTTCACTTCAGCCTTTCACTCTTGCTTCCTTTGAATGAGGACGGAGCTGCGGGAGAAAGGGTGCTATAGAGGATCTCTGTGGAGAGCTGCTACTGTGCTTTGACATCTGAGCTCTGTGGAAAACGATCTCAATACAATTCTGAAAAACGCGTCTCCCAGAACGCCAGCCGAACAAATCTCCACAGCCGAAGCGCTGTGTCTCTTTTCAGCTGGCGATAAACCTTTCCTCGTTCCTTTGCAGACTTGTAAAACTGTTCATGATCAGAATAAAACACGCTCACACTAATACACAAGCACCCGTGTCTCGCCAAAGCTGACAAATAAACAGACAGAAAAGCTGCACTGCACGTGTGAACAGGGGATGAGCGAGCGAGCGGGGATAGGGCGCCTCCTGCGCTTAAAAGCTTACAGCACCTGGTATTCCCAGGCGGTCTCCCATCCAAGTACTAACCAGGCCCATCCCTGCTTAGCTTCCGAGATCAGAAAAGATCAGGCGTGCTCAAGGGCGTGTTGCCGTAAGCAAGAGTAAGTTTCAATGGCACCTTTCTTATAGAGAGGACAGCTCCGTCACCTCTTTTACGACGCTGCTTTTTTCCCTTGCGTTTTTTCTCTTCTTCCCACGTTCTCTCTCTTCACTGCCTTCGTCCCCGCTCTATTTTCTTCAGTCTTTCACTTGTAGCGGCAATGCTTGTTAATAAGACAGAATTAAGTGTTGCTGTGCTTTTCCAACTGAGGCCCCATCTCTCTGTTCATCTCTGTGGTGCAGCCACAGAGAAACTATTCATGCAGGCTGATTTAAAGATGTTTTTTTTTTGTTAAGGGACAGCTCCCAAATGGGGATGCACTTAGCTAAGCCTGGCTATCATGATCAATGGTCATCCATTGACGCCTATCTGTCTAGGGTGTGCCAGATGGACATCTGGACTGCATTCCTAAGTGTCAGGAGTAAGTGACTCATATCTCACCTTGATTAACCAATCAGGGACTGGTAGGGCTGAGTAACCCACGTGGGACTCTCATGCCCATGGAACTTTCAGCCAATGAATGAGCTGAAGTTCCTCCAGGTAAAAACAGGCAACACAGAGGGCCTGAGAGACTATTTCGTGGACTTTTCTAAAGGGAATTCAAAGGAGTATTCCAGGGCAGGACGGCCCAGGAGCAGAAGGCTCCCAAGGGCAGGACATTCTCGCAGCGCGCCTCCTGACCATCCTGAGACTCAGCCCTGACAACCACGGAACGGCCAGTGTGTCTGAGTGCCAAAACTTTCCTTTGTTCTAAGAGTCTAGAGTGGAGGTTGCCAGAGAGTAACCAGAGGATCCACCCGAGGTTAGCATCAGCAGCAAGCCTCATGAACAGGTTGGAACTGTGGACAGCTGAATCACTATTCAGAACTAGCGCTTCATCAGGAATGAACCGGTCTTCTTCCTAACCTGCTGGGACCCACAGTCATCTTTTCTCCTGTGCACAAACTTTGCTAGTTAAAGCCAACACTAACTAGCCGGTCAGTGAGCATCAGCAGCGCACCGTCGCAAGCTGCACAGCACAGCCTTGCACGGAGCCAGAGAGCCTGCAGGAGATCTGAATCCCTAGAGATTGGATGAGTATTCAACTTCACTGCATTACAGCTCGAGAATTCAATTGTTATCCCAACCAGTTGATATCAATTTAATTCCTAAGAGTTATGTACTTGTTTTGAGTATCTAATGTAGAAGTTGTAACCAAGTTCAATTACAAAACAGTCTAAATGAATGATATACTGAACGTATGTCCTCTTGATATATGTAACACTTCGTAACTGATTGAATATATATCTTTTGTATTCTGATAACCCTCTCGATAAGATCTGTTAGGTTTACATGCATATTCTATGTATTAATAAATGTATCCTCGTGTATTAGTACCTGTGTGTGTGTGTGCGTTGTTTGAGTTATATCGCATGGTTGGATTCTAAAGCCATCAAAAGAATCATTTTGTGATTTACGGCTACAATTAATAATTGTCCCCATAAATGCCCAAACCCTACAGAACTGGTGCCTTCAGAGAGCACACTACACTCCGGTGTTTGATCGGTGTGTGGCAGGTGCACGTCGCGAGCTTGTGTAGTGATCTGCCGGTCTGGTGTTATGCAAATGAGGCCGAATTGCGTCCCGGGACATGCTGCGAATGCGCAATGGCGACTGCAGATGTGTAGGAAATGGCACGCTCGATTTCTCGTTTTGCCCACACTTTTGAGTGTTAGTGTGGCGTGTGAGTGTGCGGAAGAGTGGGCACAGCAGGAGGCGGTGGCATGCAGGGCGAAGGAGCTGGCCTAGGCTGCGAGATTTGTGCTGTGGGTGCGGGCCTGCAGGGGCTTGTACAACTCATACTTACCTGGTAGGGGAGATACCTTGATCAAGAAGGAGGTTCACCCAGGGCGAGGCTCGACCATTACACTCCGGCTGTGCTGACCCCTGCGAATTTGCAGATGTAGAGGCAGCTTCGATATTCGTTTTACAAACAGCTTTTTTTATATGTATGGGTCACACACCTGCCATAGCAACAAAACATCTCTAGAGATGAGGTTATAGATCACTTTTCTTCAAAGTGTTAAATATCCATTGAAATGAAAATCTAATTTCCGAAGCTTCCAAAGTATGGGAGCCTCCTGGGAATCCATATGAATCTAACATTTAACATTTTAAGAATAAAAAGGAGGAAATTGAAATAGAAATCAAATAAGTAAATTGATTCTTAAAATGTAGAGAGCTTTAGGAAAATATATAACAAGAATGTAACTGCTGTGCTACGCACAGATTTTTAGAAGACAGTGTATCAAAACACTATGTATTGTCTGGGTCATTAGATCAGCCGAAGGTAACTGATAAGCTTTGCAAAAAATATATTGGTGCTTCTTTTTTTTTCGTTTTTGTGATGTAATCTGTTTTTGTCTAAGGAAAGGGGAAGTATTAGAAATGACAAAATGCTGAACTTTCCCTTACACTGCAACATCTTATAAAAATCCTGTGCTGCTTGTAATGAGTTGAGTCTCTGATGTACTTTGCAGAGTGGCAACAGGGCTCCCAATATTGCAAAATTGAAATAAAGACCTTACTCAGGTGAGAACTCTCTCTTGTGGCTTCCTTGATAGTTATATTTCCATGACAATTTGGGGGCTTGTACAGGATCACAAACCTGAGCGCGGACGGCTGCTGAAACTTCATCCGGACCCGGACAATTTTAGCAAATTGGACCAACCTCGGGGGATAAACTTTTTATCCTTCGAGAGACGCATCTGGAGAATTCACAGCAGTCTGACATCAGTAAGTGATCTTTTTGTTGCAGAGAAAAGGGAGGCTGGTGAGGTTGTTCTCACGCGGGTTTGATCAGTCTGGGACACATATAAAGAACTTATCTTAACACAGACATGTAGGTTTTGCTCTGCGGAGTAGTTAATGTGATAAGGTTCTACTAAGTAAGGCACCGATTGGTAAAAATGGGGAATGAAAATTCAAAGACGAAAATGGGACCGAGCAGTCCAGCAAAAGTACATGTACGACAAATTCAGAGAAGCAGGAATAGGTGTAAACGATTATAGTCTGGGTTAGAGTCCCGGCAGAATAAAAAAATGTTTATGTTCATGAACTGGTAATAGGTGTAAGGGAACTTGCACATAATTTATATATGATAATTAGGGGCCCATAACTATGAAGGATCTTTGTAAGTGGTCAGAATGGACAGGGGAAAGTGGAATTAGGAAAAGAAGTTTCCTGAAGATGAGATGACAGGGATAAAATAGAAATGTTAAGGGAAGAGAATGAGAATGAAATAGAAGAGAATGAGAAGAAAGGAAAGAAAGTGAATTGGAAAACTGGGAAAGAGGAATCACAGAAATGATGGGAAGCTTCAAAAAAGACTAGTCTTGAAACTAAAGAACAGCAAGCTGCAGCTAAAGTCATGGCCATGCGTACTAAAAAGAAAAAGTCTCCACCAAAATTAGAAAGTGGTCCGGAGCCAAAGCCTTTTTACTTGTTCGTGAAATGCCAATGTGCACTTTTACAGGTCCAGAAGGAACTCCAGCATATGTATATTGACCTTGGTCTCCTAGTGAATTATTTGCATTAGTCAAGTCTTTTCCTAAATTGCCTGATGATCGTAAAGAATTTTAAAAGAATGGTAAGTCTTGTTCTTGATTGTCTTAAGCCTAATTACAGTGACATAACCTTGTTGCTAGATCATATTGTTCCTAAAGGTTTACAACGTCCTCTAAAAAGGAAGAGGCAGATTGGTGGATACATGACGAAAATGATGAAGAAGTATCCATCTAAATTAAACCACACGGACATGGAGAGGAAAAGTTAGGCGGCCGCTTCTAAAAAGAGGTAAGGACTCCTCTTTTCTAAAAAGTCGCTTGTCCTCTCCATGTTGCTGTGGTGGGTTCAGGGTTTTTCTGAAGCTGAAGTAACTAGAACTGTACTCGCAGAAGAGCCGAAAATGGTAACTGTGTGTTTAAAGCCAGGATCTGGAACCTGGTCCGTGTTCCTGTATTGTGATAGTTCGTCAGTTTGTCTTGACTGGGGTATTCCGCGGGGCGCGTGGGAGACGTGAAAATGGTTTGGTGTGAAGGAAAACAAATTAGATTAATGCAAAGAAATATGGACTGTCAGACGGAATTTAGGCTGAACAGGAATGTAGAAAAGTGTATGAACATTGGGATAAAAATAAACAGATAAGGGTTTTATTTTAGAGGAATATTTGAGAATTCAACAGAATATCATAGATGAGACGCAAAAATCCCTGATGGAAAAGCTTAAAGCAATGGCTGAATGAAACGAAGTTATATATGTAGAAAAAGAAAAAGCAAAAGAAGAAATAGAAGGCCTTAAGACAGAATCTGGGAGAAGGGTGGGAATTAGTGTGGAGATTTTTGAAAGAGCATTACCCACCGAAAACTGATTGGAAAAAAGTAACAGCATGTTAGCAAAGGAAAGTGAGGATTTTTTAGATTTTACAGAAAGGTTTATAACTTTATGGATAGTATTCTTGGGGTTAGCTGATGAAAAGGAAGTGAATGAAGATACTTCCACAGTAATAAAACAAATTTACTTGAGTGGGTTAAAACCTGATGTTGCCAAGAATGTACAACTGTGCTTTCCTGATATTACGGGGAGCGGAGACAGATTTGATTTAATAACTCGCTAAGCATGCATGCAGAAGTGCGAGCGCTGCAAATGGGAGGTAAAAAGACTCCCAAGGAGGAGAGAAAGGAGCTGCCAGTTTGTCACAATTATTGTGCGACTTTATTATACCAAGATATAAGACCCCTTCAAGAAAATAATGACTGGGATAAATCTCCTGATTGGGCATATCCAGATGGGGGGTGAGTTAACTAGCCCTGGGGGAAAGGGGGGCAAGACCCCACAGACAAAACTACTAATAAGCTGGTGTGCAGTTACTAAAACAAAGGGTGTTTTTTGGAGAAATTGTAAGAAAGAGGCTTGATTTCACAATTAAAGAACATGTCAGAAGCTGAAACGAGAGCCGTGTGTGAACTAATAGATTTAATCTAGTAAACCCCTTTGTAGCCTTCATAAGTTTATCTCAGGATTTAAATAAAAGTGAAATAATCTTACAGTGTGCAGTAACTGGAGCACAGCTGTCCTGTTTTTAGACTATAACTGCATAAAGATGTGATATAAAGTTTTCTAACGGGTAACAGGAGGCTACAGGAGAAGGGGGGCAAGGGTTGCGTTTAAAGCAGATACAAGCTGTCACAGTATGCTTGGGAAAAGATGTACAGTTTCAACTACTGATGTGGGTGGGGGACACCCCAGACCTATTGAGCTGGGATGCCCTGCAGCTTTTACAAGGAATTACTGTATGAAATGGAATTTATGTGAACTATCTCAATAGAGTTATGTGATATTGTGATTGTTTTACCTAATGAGGGAATCCATAAGGCCAGGCTACTCCAAGTATTGGATCTAAAGAGGAAAAAAGGAGTATAAAACCAACTACATGATAAAGCCAGGGTGAATGCCTTCTCAGAACGAGCTTGTCTAGTGACGTATTGGTTTAAGGGGGGTAGTGCAGTCTAAAGACAAAATTGCCTTGACCCCTGCAGCAGAAACCATTTTTGATGTTTTGAAACAAGCTTTCTTGCAGACACTGGCCCTGGACTGTATTCCCTCAGATGGATCATCTGTATGTAATCTGTCTGTAAGTGAAAGAAATGGGTTGTGAGCCATTGTGCTGGTGCAGGAGCATGGAGATAGGCATCGTCTGGTGGGTTATTATTATTCAGGACCCCTTGATGCGGTGGCCAAGGGGCCGTGTTTATGTGTTGTGCAGGCTACCTGCCTGGCTGTATAAACTGTGGATAATCTGGTGTAGAACTAGCAGACCGAATGAAAAGATTTAATTGAAACTTGTAAATATGCTAAATGGAAAATTGTAGCAATTTATATAGACTGTATATATACATTTGGTGTATGCCACAATTTTGGATGGCAGTGAAGGAATAGGGATTTCCCCAACATGGCAGGGACTCTAGTCAAGAATGCTGGGTTTGTCTCTGAACTGTTAGAAGCTTTGCAGCTACTGACTGAAGTAGCTGTGGTAAAGTGTAAATCACATAATAAAGAAATGTTTCCAGTAACTCAGGGGAACAACTTTGCAGATGTAGCTGTCAGGTGCACAGTCCTGGTAGAACAGGAGTCTGAGACCCCTGTGAGACCTCTGTTGGTGAAAAGGGGACAGCTACAGGATATTCAGGCTGAGGCCTCTAAAGCAGAGAAAAGGACATGGTTAGAAAAGAGTGTGGTGCTGCCAGCACACTGGACGCTCTGCATGCCCTCACAGCCTAATGCCCTTTGTAGCTCGACTAATGCACTCTGTCGGACACCTGGGTGTGAGTCAAATGGTGGAGGGGGCCGTACCAAGGCTGCTGACCACTGCAACTGCTGTGAAAGTCACAGAAAGGGTGCCCTGGATTCATGCTTCCCACTGTAAAAAGGTCACAAACGAACTGAGCAAAGTGCAGGAGTGATGTCTCCACAGGGATAGATGGGGATCACATGCTTGGTACTGATGTGCCCAGCCTTTTTCCTTTTTATGTGGAAGCCTGACACCACCCAGAAAGAGGAAGAATCTACATTCGAAGCCTTTTTGTATACAAACTGGCTGAATGAAACTGATAATGAGGGGGATATGAGTAATTTGTGGTATAAACTTATAAATCATACTGTAAAGTTAAAGAAATTTAATGCATCTTGTTATGTATATGTTTTAATGCCTCATTCTACAGCCTCACCCATTTCTCTCCTGGTTAGATTCACTGTTTGGGCCAGGGGGAATGTTTTTCTTTAAGTTACTAACACCGATTATAGTAGCTGTGATACTTGTCTTCCTGTTTTTGTGTTGCTGTACGACATATATTATTCCAATGCTTTGAAATATGGTAATGAATATGTTTGCGCATCAGTATGTTCTGATAAGAACACAAGAATCCGAAGTATGGGAGCCTCCTGGGAGTCCATATGAAGAATCTAACTTTTAATCATTTTCAAGAATAAAAAAGAGGGAATTGAAGTGGAAATCTAATAAGTAAATTGATTCTTTAAATGTAGAGAGCTTTGAAAAAAATATATATTGGTGCTTTTAGATAATATATTTCAAGGATGTAATTGCTGTGCTACAGTACGTGCAGAATTTTAGAAAACAGTGCGTCAACAAAGTACACTGTTTAGGTTACTTTAGAAGACAATGTACCAAAACAATATATGCTGTCTGGGTCGTTAGAATTAGCTGAAAGTAACTGATAAGCTTTGAATAACAAATCTAGTGCTTCTTCTCTCGCTCTATGATGTAATCTGTTTTGTCTTAGGGAAAGGGGAAGTTTTAGAAGGGACAAAGCGCTGAGCTTTTTTACAGCGCAATGTCTTATAAAAACCCTGTACTGCTTGTAACAAATTGAGTCTCTGGTTGCACTTTGTGAAGTGGCAGCAGGGCTCCCAATATTGCAATATTGAAATAAAGACCTTACTCAGGTGAGAACTCTCTCTTGTGGCTTCCTTGATAGTTATATTTCCATGACACCGGTTTTAATGTCTGTAGATTGTATCTTATTTTAGATTATGTGTTTTCACCCAGTTCACTCCAGTTAATAACAGTTCACCCAGTTAATAGCCACTTTTTATGGGCGAAAAACGGGTGATCTTTCTATCTCGTGATCAGCTTAGTATCTTTCTGTAAGTTTTTTTCTTCTTAATTAAATGTTTAAAATACATGAATTTCATAAAGACAACACACGTTTCGAACAGAAACAAATCCTATTCTGTTCTCTTCCTGGTATGTATAACAGATCAGCAGGTCTTATTTTCCCAATTGCTTTTTTCCACTGTATTTATCATATTGGCTAGCCAATGTCCTCTCTTAGCTAGGTAATGTTACTTGTGGATGTGTTTCTGCGTTGCGTAGAAGCACATGTATCCATAGAAAGTGTATTATACTACTATTTGAGCTACAGTACATAAAAATAATTATATCGTTATTAATTTCTTTAGGTACGTGATTCCATATTATATTCCCTATTAATCAAATTCTAAAAGTATGCTTTTGTTTACTCCGATAACGAGCGCATTCACAGAAAATATTAATATATTATGACTTTTCACAAAGTATATAAACTTAAGATGGTCAGAAGGAGCATGTAAAAACATTTCAAAAACGTGGTAAAATCTTACCACATGTAAGACTTTGATGCTTAAAATGTTTAGGAAGAAAGTGGAATACTGGTGTGTATTTTTTCTTTAAACTACCAATACCAGCCATATACAGTTTACACTATATGTTTATGTTCCTAAATTAATATCGTTTATGGTGGTGTATCGTGCTTGTAGAGGTTTGATGGGTTTACTGAGACAATTATTAACTGTAGAAGTAACCACGAGGTTGTTCGTTGTAGCTTTTAGAAAATCAATCGTCAGAACAACTAATACCGCACACACACGGGTTCAATACACGAGATACATTTATTCGTATAAATTGTGCACCAAACATATACTAGTCTGCCTGGATACGAGAAGCAGACCTTACTGTGTGGGTTATCAATATACAAGGTATATAATCTCGAAGAGATGCAAACAAAAAGAGATACACAACAGAGAATATATGTCAATATATATCGTTCGGTTACCAAATCGCTAATCAGTGTTATTACCCACTGTTACTCTAAACTCGGAAGTAAATACATTACTCATGAATTAAATTGATAACAACTTGTGTTGAGGTACAATTGAATTCTCGAGACGCAATGTAGAACATCGGGTTTACTTATCCACTGTGTATGGATTTGGAATTTCCCGGCACGAACACCAAACCAGCTGACAGGCTCTGTTGCAGCCTCTGTTCCAGCGGTTGTCCAATGGGCGTTGTGTCGGCATCCTCTGGCTACCGGCCAACCAATCGAGGTGCAGCTCGGAGTAGGACGGGCGGAGGAATCTGACTGTGGCGCGCAAGACTCCGAGAGAGTCCGGCTGGCTAGTAGAAAGTCTCTATGCACAGAGTGTGACCGCAAATCCTCACAAGTCACTCTTTTGCCTGGGAAGAAGCTGGTTCGTTCCCGGTCCAGCGCTGCTTCTGAATAAGCTATTCAGGTTGTCGACGAGGGTCCAACTGTAGGCTGCCGTTGATCAAGCGGAGCTTTCACGTTGGTAGAATTCTGAGTACGTACGGGATCCTCGGCCTCGCGCTTAGTACAAAGTCCAAGTCCCTTTGCAGACAACAGCAGTTGTCACGTGATTGTCTCTGAGGATGCGCGAAAATGGCCAAGGAGAGCCCCGATCTGAGCTTGCGCTCCCTTTTTGACCAAGACACAGGTGTGTGCTGATTGGTTGAGAGTTTGGCAGGCATTGGAGACCCACGTGGTATTACCACGCCCTGCCCGTCCCTGATTGGTTGATCAAGGTGAGATATGAGTCACTTACTCTTGACACTTAGGAATGCAGTCCAAATGTCCATTTGGCACTCCCTAGACAGATAGGCGACAAAGGATGACCATTGATCATGATAGCCAGGCTTAGCTAAGTGCATCCCCGTTTGGGAGCTGTCCCTTATCAAAAGAAAACATCTTAAATCAGCCTGCATGAATACTTTCTCTGTGGCTGCACCACTGAGATGGAGGGTGAGATGGGGCCTCATTTAGGAAAGCATACCAACGCTTAATTCTGTCTTATTAACAAGCATTGCCGCTACATATCCCCCCTTTTTGAAGGTCACGGGGTCCTGAGGCGTTGTTGCCTTCAAAACAAAAACAGAGTTAAGTGATGTCTGTTGTACCACGGTGGATTCTACCACCCAATATTCACATTACCTCTCGAGAATTTGTACAGGAAATAGTGTTGGAAAGAACATCGTGTATACCTGCTCTCAGTTATAAGGTACATAGAAATGAGGCATCGGGCATCATCATTAGCCCTAGACCTTAAACTTCCGGCAGTTCACTATCAGTATCGGATAGCTCTGCAGCAGGCAGACGTTTGGGAGTGGTTACCTGATTTCGGTGATACACCATTGCTCCCTTTGTCTCATTCAAACTACCCCGCAAGGCTTTGATACAAGAGAACAGCATCCAACACATTACCCCAGCCATGATCCAGCTACCCAGCAGCAGTGTCAAGATGACCACATTTACTGTTCCCAGCGCCCCAGAGGATCCACAACGACTGTGCTTGGGACCTACCAGCGTGGTTTTTAAGTTTGTGTCGTTGAGAACAAATTCGACTAACTGTACGCCCTCAAGACTTACTGTCTCTTGGATTCTCTCATCCAAGTCAATGCTGTGTCCTCTGAAAGCGTCCACAATCTCGAGTTCCGTTTCATACAGTTCTGACTCCAGGTGATATAGTGCTATATCGTTGAGATGCACTATAGCTCCTTCAGGAACTTGTAGAAAAACTGTTTGGTTGGGTAGCTGCACTTCGGTAGCTGTATCATGTCTGTCATAGGTTATTGTAACAGTTAACTGTGGTGTGCTGACCAGCCATTTCTTTCCCACCTGCTCAACCTGGAGTTCGTTAACCTCACTTTTGCTCGTCACTGTGGCTTTACACTTTTCAGTGGCAGCCCCCTTTCTGATACCACACAACCTCTGAGTTGTGTCCCTAAGGAATGGCTTACTTGGGCATACCCAGTGGATATCCTTGGTTGATATACACAGTTCCAGGTTTGGAACAAGGTACAAATTCGGCTCATCCTCCTGGTAAGCTACGAGCGGCGGGGTGGTCAACTTCACATGCATGTCCCCCCTCCAGAAGCCAACGTTCGATATAGACTTGAGTCTATAGATATCCTTGCTACTCACGATGGGAAGGTTCAACAGGAAACCTATTTCCTTGGCTTCGGGGTTGACATGTATGGGAATGGCACTGCCTAGACTGTATGCAAGATGTACTTGCAATGGCTGCACCATATCGGAAGTGGTGGTCCTCAGTACTTCTTCTACTAAGGACAGTGGAACCAAGTAGGTTGGAATCTGTCCCATGGCTAGGCTAGTTACCGTGGCACTAAGCTCCCTAAGCAGATCCTGCATCAGCATTCTGACCTGTTGCACATAAGCATAGTCCCACTGTAACACGTCGACAATCCTGCCCACGGTGTGGAGGGTGTTATTTAACACTGCTGCATGAAGGTTTACTGCTAAAATTGTGCCCTGTAAGGTTTTCCCTAGGCTTTCCAGCCGCTGCTGTTGTTGATACAGCCTGTCATAAATTTCTGTCATTTCCTTACGTAACCCAGCAGCTGTGGCAGTTTTAGGATTCCCATTCTGGAACACAGATGAGGCACATGGTACAGTTCCACTATAATTTTGAATATATTTTCCTAGCAGGACCTACACTACAGTACCTAACTACCTGCAACTACAAAGGGGCACCCCCCTCTTTGATCGGGTTTGGACTTTTAACCCTATTCTGTGTCCTCCGGCGCCATTTGAGGTGGGCGATACAACCGGAGGTGGTTGCGATGCACCCACTTGTAGACCAGAGATTGCCTTCCTTTTTCAATCCGAATTCGATAAGCTACCGGTGATACCTTATCGACAATCTCGTGGGGTCCTGTCCAACTGGGTAAGAACTTCCGGGCCACCCCTGTGGGTTTGGCAAATTGGAAGTACAGGACCTTGTCTCCTACTTGGAATTCCTTGTTAACTGCCTTTCGGTCATAGTATGCTTTCCTACACTCTGCACTCCTTCCCAGATTGTTCTGGGCAAAAGCAAAGGTTGCCTGCAGATGTGCTCGAAGGTCTGACACATACTGATGGGCCGTAGCAGCCCCCGTCGTGCTCAGGTCCTCCACCCCATAAAGACAGTGTAGGGGAAGAGTCATCTTCCGACCTGTCATCATCTCAAAAGGTGGGACCCCCGTAGAGCAATAGGGCGTGGCTCGGATGGCCATCAGAACCAGGGGCAGCTTAATGTCCCAGTCTCTACTGCTGGTGGAGACAAACTTTTTGAGCATACTAACCACCGTTCGGTTTGCCCTTGCTGCCTGGCCCGAGGATTGAGGGTGGTAGGAGATATGCAACTGGGCCTTGACCCCAAGCATATTCCACAGGGTTGCCATTACTGTAGCTGTGAAATGGGTTCCCCGATCCGAGTCCACGGTCAGGGGGAGTCCCCATCGACTGAACTGGGAGGCACTCAATCCATTTTGTGAATGCACACGTACAGTGCCTTGCGAAAGTATTCGGCCACCTTGAACTTTTCAACCTTTTGCCACATTTCAGGCTTCAAACATAAAGATATAATTTTTTTATTTTATGTGAAGAATCACCAACAAGTGGGACACAATTGTGAAGTGGAACGAAATCTATTGGATTTTTGAAACTTTTTTAACTAATAAAAAAATGAAAAGTGGGGCGTGCAAAATTATTCGGCCCCCTTGCGTTAATACTTTGTAGAGCCACCTTTTGCTGCGATTACAGCTGCAAGTCGCTTGGGGTATGTCTCTATCAGTTTTGCACATCGAGAGACTGAAATTCTTGCCCATTCTTCCTTGCAAAACAGCTCGAGCTCAGTGAGGTTGGATGGAGAGCGTTTGTGAACAGCAGTTTTCAGCTCTTTCCACAGATTCTCGATTGGATTCAGGTCTGGACTTTGACTTGGCCATTCAAACACCTGGATACGTTTATTTGTGAACCATTCCTTTGTAGATTTTGCTGTATGTTTGGGATCATTGTCTTGTTGGAAGATAAATCTCCGTCCCAGTTTCAGGTCTTTTGCAGACTCCAACAGGTTTTCATCCAGAATGGTCCTGTATTTGGCTGCATCCATCTTCCTCTCAATTTTAACCATCTTCCCTGTCCCTGCTGAAGAAAAGCAGGCCCAAACCATGATGCTGCCACCACCATGTTTGACAGTGGGGATGGTGTGTTGAGGGTGATGAGCTGTGTTGCTTTTACGCCAAACATATCGTTTTGCATTGTGGCCAAAAAGTTCGATTTTGGTTTCATCTGACCAGAGCACCTTCTTCCACATGTTTGGGGTGTCTCCCAGGTGGCTTGTGGCAAACTTTAGACGAGACTTTTTATGGATATCTTTGAGAAAAGGCTTTCTTCTTGCCACTCTTCCATAAAGGCCAGATTTGTGCAGTGTAAGACTGATTGTTGTCCTATGGACAGACTCTCCCACCTCAGCTGTAGTTCTCTGCAGTTCATCCAGAGTGATCATGGGCCTCTTGGCTGCATCTCTGATCAGTCTTCTCCTTGTCTGAGCTGAAAGTTTAGAGGGACGGCCAGGTCTTGGTAGATTTGCAGGTGCCTGGTGTGTTCCTTGGTCTTCATGATGCTCTCTGCGCTTTCAACAGAACCTTGAGACTATCACAGAGCAGGTGCATTTATACAGAGACTTGATTACACACAGGTGGATTCTATTTATCACCATCAGTCATTTAGGACAACATTGGATCATTCAGAGATCCTCGCTGAACTTCTGGAGTGAGTTTGCTGCACTGAAAGTAAAGGGGCCGAATAATTTTGCACGCCCCACTTTTCATTTTTTTATTAGTTAAAAAAGTTTCAAAAATCCAATAGATTTCGTTCCACTTCACAATTGTGTCCCACTTGTTGGTGATTCTTCGCATAAAATAAAAAATTTATATCTTTATGTTTGAAGCCTGAAATGTGGCAAAAGGTTTAAAAGTTCAAGGGGGCCGAATACTTTCGCAAGGCACTGTAACAATGAGGAAATATTTGTTCCCTCTGGATGACCTCACCAGCGGCCCCACCCAATCCATTTGTAGATTGGACCAGGGGAATGTCATGCCCTTTTTCTGGAGTGGTGCACGGTGCAAGGGCCGTGATGGTTGGAACTGGCTACACGTCAGACACCCCTTTACATACGCGGCGATGTCTTGGCCCATGTGAGGCCAGAACGCCACCTGCTGGATAGTGTCGTACATGGCCTTGATTCCCCGGTGACCCCCACAGGGCTCGTCATGAGCGTGTTGGATCATGACCCCCCGATGACAGCGGGGAACTACCCACTTTGGGACACCTTGTGCAACTGGTACACAAACCAACAACCCCTTTATAATTTTTAGGTTGTCTTTCACCTCTGCCAGCTCCTTCAGCTCCGGAGACTGGCTCAGCACCTGCTCCGAAAGAGGTTGACGCACTGGGTCAGCGATATGCTGGGTCCTGTTTCTGCATTTCCGCAAGATCGGTGTTAAAACCCTGTGACCCAAGCACTACAGATTGAGGGTCAGCTCCGACATCCTGTCTAGCCCTGCTTCAGGTGACCGCCTTGACCTCAGCCACGGTTTCTGGGGGTAGCCATTCCTGCTGGAACTGCCAGGGTTCACCCTCTAAGGCACCAGATTTGGCCAGCCGGTCGGCCTCATCATTCCCGTCTTTGTCGGGTCCCTTCACCTGGGAGAGTCCCTTCACCTTCCTCCAGTAAACCATCATTCCAGCCTCGGTCGTGAGCTTGTCACTGGCCAGGAACAACTCTTTGTTCTTTACTTCCTTGCCCGGGGCATTTTTCATGCCGTTACCCTTCCAATACAGAAGATGGGACACAAAGCTATGTCGGGCGTAGTTCGAGTCACTACAGATGACAAATTGTTTAAGGCCATTTGTCAGGGCCTGCTGGAGGATGATCAGCACCCCAGCTACTTCCGCATACTGACTAGTCTTTGGTCCTAGCTTATAGCGGGTCGGCCCACAGGGAGTATTGTCTTGCCAGACTACTCCTACCCCTGCTAGCACCTGCTGTTCGTGGCGAAAAGAGCAACCGTCAACATAGGCCATGGGTAAGCCCTGGCCCACGTTCTCATCATAGTACCGATGATTGTTCGGTAGCTCAGCAGCGGGAATCATTTCTGGAGCTTCCATGTCAGTGTCACAGCCGTGACACACTTGGCCCAAAGCCAGGCCCTGTCCCAGGTACATTTTCTTGCTCTGTGCATAACGTACCTCTATCTCATAGCCTTGTAGGGCCATCATCCATGCCACAATCCTGCTATTTGACACCCTGCCCGCTTTCAGTCTCTGGCTATGCAGGAATGTCACAGGTTGGTGGCAGGTTTCGATGATGATCTTTTGTCCCCCAACATAACTACGGAAGTGTTCTACCGACCAGACCTTAGACAACAGGGCCTTCTCGCAGTCCAAGAACTTTTGCTCCACTGGGCTCAGGGCTCGACTGGCATACGCCACCACCCTTCGCTCTTGGTCATATTCCTGACTCAGAGCAGCCCCAAGGCAGTGCTCTGAGAACCCTGCTTCAAGGTAGAAGACCTTATTTTTGTCAGGGTAGGCCAAGCACGGCGCACTACCGAGTTTGCGCTTCAGCTCCATCACAGCCTGTTCTGGGGAAGGCCCCCACTCAAAGGGCACGTCTTTCTGCAACAGCTTGTGGAGGGGCCTTGCTATTTCAGCGTAATCCTCAATAAACTGCCGGGAATAATTACATACTCCCAGAAAGCTGCGCAGTTCAGACAGGTTAGTGGGCGACTACATATTCTGGATAGCTTGGACTCTGCTGGACTGTGGCTGTATGCCTTGGGCTCCCACCAACAGTCCCACATACTCCACTTGGGTCCTACACCACTGTCCCTTAGCCAGGGACAGTTTGGCCCCTGCACGGGAGAGCTGGGTCAACACATGCCTGATCTCGACCATGTGTTCTTCCCAGGTCTGACTCCGCATCAGAATATTGTCCACATAAACCAGGTTGCCCCTGGCGGCTGCATCACTAATGGCTTTGTACAGAAATATGTTGAACTCCGCTGGGGAGTTGGAATACCCAAAGGGGCATCGATTCCAGGTGAACTGCCTGTTTCCGAAGGAAAAGGCCAGTTTGTACTGGTCTGTCGGTTCTACCTTAAGGGTCCAGAACCCATTGGCCACATCCACTGTGGTGAAATATTTCGCTGTTGTCACCTTGGCTAACTCCTGATCTAGGTAGATCATTGGGCATCGTGACAAAGGAACCTGTTTATTCAGCTGCCGGTAGTCAATGGTCAGACGCCACTTACCATTGGGTTTCAGCACCGGCCACAGTGGGGAGTTGTAAGTGGAGTTACACTCCCTTATGATCTGACGCTGTAGTAGAGCATCCAACGTCTGCTTTATGGACTCGTATGCCGTGAGGGGAATGCGATACTGCGTGACATAGGTTGGGCGGGCGCCAGGGGCCGTAGGAATGCGCACTGTGTGCAAATCCGTCACCCCGCAGTCATAGGCGTCCCGTGCAAACACTTCCTGGAAATCCTGGAAGATCTGACGCAGCTGCTGACGCTGGCTTTCCGTTTCCAGGGCATCTGCCTTACCAACCTGTTCCTGTACCTGCTCTAGGAACCCCGCTTTTGACGGCATGGCGGTATCCCGGGTCGCACTCTCGGCTGAGTGGTCCGTCGGAACACCTGCGTGTACTGTGTACACAACCATCTCATCCTTCTCGCTAAGGTCCACTCTGCACACCTCCTGGTTGCAGAATCCCTCTATTGGCATAATTGCAATCATCCGCCGGGGGTAGGTGTAGTACACCTGCTCGGTTCCCACCTCCCTGGCCATGGGACCAGGGAGCTGCCCCAGTACTGGGATGGCCAGTTAGAAATCAAAGAAACCATTGTCAATTACCAGTCCCATGTCAGTGAGAGCAGGGATTTTGACATCTTGTTTTGCTATGTTCTGCACCAACAGGCAGGTGGCTCGGCCATTCCGTTCCAGTATGGGGGTACCACAGACTGCTAGGTTCAGTCTGATAAACTGAGCTGATGGTTGGAAGAAAACCATCTCAGCATCCCTTCTTTAGGACAAGGCGTACTGGAAACCCTGCTGTTGATGCAGGAACGATCAGGTCTGATTCATTTACTACCTGGCAGGCCTGAGGAATCATCTGACCTGACCGAATGTTCTCGGGGTTGCCGCTTAGAGAGTGGGCATCTGGGTTCACCTGTGTCCACAGCACACTGTTTACTGTGTCCAGCTGGGCGCCCAGTCGAACCAACAGGTCTGCACCAATACAGACCGAATGGGTCAGCTGAGGTGCTACCTGGAAGTAGTGAGCAAACTTCCTTTTTCCGATGGAGATGGAAGCTACTAAGCTTCCTTTGCTCCAAATGGACCTATGAAGTGGGGGCGCCCACCACAGAACCTGTGACTGCGTCACCAGAGTCACCTGACGGCTTCGCAACAGGTCCTTGAACAGACCTTCACTGATTATGGACTTCTCAGAGCTGAGGCTGAGAATTACATCATCAACCTGCACTTCTGCCACCTGGACCCCTCCCACCACCTGGTCCCCCTGAGGACTGATGAAAAAGGGGTGTGCTTTACCTGGCAGGTCAAGCAGCTGCTCGGAGCACTGCTCCTGTAGTTGGGAGACCGTGGGAGTGCTGGCCTGGGCAGGACTTCCCTGTAGTTTTGGAAAGCAAGAAGAGACATTTATTTCTCGTCCAGAGGAACCAGGTGGGACCTCCAACTCAGCTATAGTGTTCAGTGGGCACTGTGTGATCACAGCATAACCACTGAACCCCCCTTTTTGCTGTACAACAGGCTTAGGGTTTTTGACCTGAGCCCACAATTTTCCACGCTGGCAGTCCACCAGAGGCTCCAGCCTGTCAAGCAGGTCTTGGCCAATGAGTAGTGGCTCTGTTTTAAACCTAGAGACGTAAACAGGATGCACCACGTTCATTGGCCCGAACCTAAGTGCCACCCACACTCGGTGTGTGATCCTAGCATGATCCTGGGTATAGCTGGAAATATCTATCTTACACGGTTCTACCTTAAGTCTGATGCCTTTTCCTTTCGCTACTCGTTTGAGCTCGCTGAGTAGATCGGCTGACATCAAACTAATTTCAGCCCCAGTGTCAATCAGTGCTTCTCTACCTAAGACGTTTTCAAGAGAAACCTTGATATAAATACGCCTTGCTTTGCCTTTCTGGCTGAGATTCCCTAAGAATTGTTGGAAGCCTGCCTTTTCTTTGACTTCAGGGGCGGGGTCAGCGCCCAACTCAGAGTCACAGCCTTCTTCATAGATAGACTGAGGGAGGGGTTTGGGATGGATCCCCGCCTCCTCCAGTGAGAAGGGGCGTGGTCCCCCTAAGCTCATTCACGCTTCCTTGCATTCGGTGCGGTAGGTTTACCCTGTCCTGATCTCTCAAGCAGGGCTTGTTCAAGCCGGGCCAGGCGGGCTGCAGTCGACTCCCTTCGTCCAGCCTTATGATAGGATCTGCCTGAGCCCTTGCCTTCCCCATAGCGCTCACGGCGGCTCTGACACTTAGTGCGGTCCTGCCTGCCTATTTTGCGCCGGGGCTTATAGGGCTCAGGAACCTCAGCTCCCTCGAGCTGAGGTGAGTCGTCAACCCTGCTGGCTTAAGTGGCGAACACGGCCGTTTTAGCAGGTTTTCGCTCTGAGGAGGCAGAGACTTCAGCTCCCCAGGCTTTTTGAGCCAACCTTCTAATGTCAGCCATTTTCATCGCTTTTGCATCAGTGTGCATCACAATCATTTTCCTGACTGAGGGATGCAGATTAGCAATGAATAAACCTTTGAAATTCACGTTCTCTTCGCAACCCTCTTCATTCCGCCCCGCAAAATAAGTGCGCCTAAGCCTCTCATAATAGTCGCGAGGGGCTTCAGCTTTTTCGTGCTTAATATGGTGCGCAGCGGCCACGGCAGATATGGGATCAATAAAAGCCGAAAATTCTCCGATCATTGCCTGACACAGCTCCTCAAAGCTATTACAGACCTCCGGTCCTTGTCTAGACATCCACTCGTGGACCGCTCGGCTGGTAGTTTTCCTTACTAACATAGCCTTTTCCTGTTCGGACGCTTCGGGCATAAACTGCAAAGTATATCTCAGCTCATCGATGTAGGTTTCCACATTATTCCCTGACTCTGACGGGTCAAACCTTTCTACATTTTTGGCTAACTGCCTCAGGGAGTGGAGGTTAATTTTTACGGTTTCTCCGCGGGCAGGAGGACGGCCGTGATCAGGAGCAGGGGGTCTATGCCTGAATTGAATCGCCCTTGCGTCTCGCGCAGGACTTGGCGATCTCCCCCATGCCGATCCAACCACAGACCCTGGCCGGGAGAAACCTCCTCCCGGCACGCTGGGTGAGCGCTCCGGGCTGCTAGTTGGGCTGGCATGCAAGTGGGATCTAGCCTGTTTTGCTTCCAGTACGGCAGCATCTAACTCCTTTTGCCTTTCCTGGCTGAGCTCATTTAAACTCTCAATTTCTTTTTCTTTTTCTTTCAAGCTCGCTTCCAGTTCTCTCCTAGCTACCTCAGCCGCAGTTTCTCTAGCAGACAGGTCATCTAATTTACCTAAAACTTCCCTGAGTCTGTCTTCACTTTCCTCATTTTTCACTCTCTTTTCTCTGATTATATCCAACAACTCAACTCGCTCCGCCTTATATCTTACTAGCTTTCCCTGAAGCTTTTGAAACTTTGTCAGCTCGGACAAAGACAGTTCCAGCTGTTTAGCTAGATTTAAGGCGAAACTCGATAGGACCTGAACTGCATTCACAGACCCTCCTGTGTTAAGCTGGTTCGCTACCTTAGTTACTAGATTTACTTGCAGCTTCTCAATATCATCAAAGTTCAACTTTTCGATACCGCTCCAGTAACCAGGATTGTCGTCGCTAGAAATAGTACTTATAAGCGACTCCACTTCAGACATTTTAGCAGCCATTGTCATTACGTCGGAGAAACTTTAAGAGTATTACTTTTTTTCCTTTTTACCACAATACAGTATGGAATCTAAACACCCGAGCAGATGGATTTCCAATCAGCACACGTTACACGAAATGCTAGAAAACAGGGGGATTTCTTTACGCAGTTATCAGCACACCCGGTATTCGCGTATAGAAGCCGCGGTGCTGTGCTGAACTTGAACTCACAGCAACATCAGTTATTCTGTGCGACTGATTCTCATTTCATTCTAAACTCGCCTGCACAGGGACGCCATTAAATGTAGTGGTTTGATGGGTTTACTGAGACAATTATTAATTGTAACAGTAATCACGAGCTTGTTCGTTGTAGCTTTTAGAAAATCAATCGTCAGAACAACTAACAACGCACACACACGGGTTCAATACACGAGATACATTTATTAATATAAATTGTGCACCAAAGATATACTAGTCTGCCTGGATACGAGCGGCAGACCTTACTGTGTGGGTTATCAATATACAAGGTATATAATCTCGAAGAGATGCAAACACAAAGAAATACACAACAGAGAATATATGTCAATATTTATCGTTCGGTTATCAAATCGCTAATCAGTGTTATTACCCACTGTTACTCTAAACTCGGAAGTAAATACATTACTTATGAATTAAATTGATAACAACTTGTGTTGAGGTACAATTGAATTCTCGAGACGCAATGTAGAATATGGGGTTTACTTATCCACTGTGTATCGATTTGGAATCTCCCGGCACGAACACCAAACCAGCTGACAGGCTCTGTTGCAGCCTCTGTTGCAGCGGTTGTCCAATGGGCGTTGTGTCGGCGTTCTCTGGCTACCGGCAAACCAGTCAAGGTGCAGCTCGGAGTAGGACGGGTGGAGGAATTTGACTGCGGCGCGCAGGGCAGTCGTTGCTCCGAGGGGATCTACCAGCAGTCCGGCTGACTAGTAGAAAGTCTCTATGCACAGAGTGTGACCGCGAGTTCTCACAAGTCACTCTTTTGCCTGGGAAGAAGCTGGTTCGTTCCCGGTCCAGCGCTGCTTCTGAATAAGCTATTCAGGTTGTCGACAAGGGTCCAACTGTAGGCTGCCGTTGATCAAGCGGAGCATTCACGTTAGTAGAATTCTGAGTACGTATGGGATCCTCGGCCTCGCGCTTAGAACAAAGTCCAAGTCCCTTTGCAGACAACAGCAGTTGTCACGTGATTGTCTCTGAGGATGCGCGAAAATGGCCAAGGAGAGCCCCGATCTGAGCTTGCGCTCCCTTTTTGACCAAGACCCAGATGTGTGCTGATTGGTTGAGAGTTTGGCGGGCATTGGAGACCCACATGATATTACCACGCCCTGCCAGTCCCTGATTGGTTGGTCAAGATGAGATATATAAGTCATTTACTCTTGACACTTAGGAATGCAGTCCAGATGTCCATTCGGCACTCCCTAGACTGATAGGCGCCAATGGATGACCATTGATCATGATAGCCAGGCTTAGCTAAGTGCATCCCCGTCTGGGAGCTTGTTCCTTATCAAAAGAAAACATCTTAAATCAGCCTGCATGAATACTTTCTCTGTGGCAGCACCACAGAGATGGAGGGTGAGATGGGGCCTCCTTTAGGACAGCATACCAACGCTTAATTCTGTCTTATTAACAAGCATTGCCGCTACAATAGCAATTCAAATACAACAGCCACACTGCTGAAACCATATGTTTTACACACCAGACAGGCCCCCTAACCTCATACAACCTTGCTGTGGCTGTGACCCCTTTCTTTATTTTTTTATGATTTTCTGAAGGTAACACTACTGGTAATACATTGGGATAGGTGGGTCTTCTTCATGGCTCAATAGCAATTCAAATACAACAGCCACACTGCTGAAACCATATGTTTTACACACCAGACAGGCCCCCTAACCTTAAACAACCTTGCTGTGGCTTCGGCCCCTTTATTTATTTTGTAATGATTTTTTCAATTTGGCACCATTAGACACACGGTACATGGGGATAGGGGGGTGGTATTCACGAGTCAATAGCTCTTCAAGCACAACAGCCACAGTGCTGCAACCAGGTGTTTTACACATCAGACAGCTCCCCTAACCTTATACAACCTTGCTTTGAGTTGTGGAACATTTCTTTATTTTTTAATGATTTTTTTACTGTAATCAAGTGTTGTGCTCATTAATAATAATAATAATAATTGCTTACACTTATATAGCGCTTTTCTGGACACTCCACACAAAGCGCTTTACAAGTAATGGGGACTCCCCTCCACCACCACCAATGTGCAGCATTCACCTGGATGATGCGACGGCAGCCATAGTGCGCCAGAACACTCACCACTATCAGTGAGGAGGAGAGAAGAGAAATGTAGCCAATTCAAAGAGGGGGATTATTAGGAGGCCATGATTGGTAAGGGCCAATGGGGAAATTTGGCCAGGACGCCGGGGTTACACACCTACTCTTTTCAAGAAACACCATGGGATTTTTAATGACCACAGAGAGTCAGGACCTCAGTTTTCCATCTCATTCGAAGGAAGGCGCCTGTTTACAGTATAGTGTCCCCGTCACTATACTGGGGCATTAGGACCCACATGGACCGCAGGGTGAGCGCCCCCTGCTGGCCCCACTAGCACCTCTTCCCGCAGGAACCTTAGTTTTTCCCAGGAGGTCTAACATCCAGGTATTGACCAGGCTCACACCTGCTTAGCTTCAGTGGGTTGCCAGTTGTGAGTTGCAGGGTGATATGGCTGCTGGCCATAATCAGCAGCCTTCAGTACTGAAGCAGGTGTGAGCCTGGTCAGTACCTGGATGGGAGACCTCCTGGGAAAAACTAAAGTTGCTGCTGGAAGAGGTGCTAGTGGGGCCAGCACCACCATTAGGCAGCCCTCCTGACCTTTCACAGTCATGCTTTGTTGTGTGAAACTTTAATTATCTTTTTAGGATTTTTTGAACATGGCAACTTCCACTGAGATGGGTGGGGGGTGTCGGGGTGCTCTTCAATAGCTTTTTCATCTATACACACAAACGGATGTAACCAAGACACTCAGAACCTGTCACGCAGGGGCTGACTGCTGAGGATAGGGATCCAATGCGGTGTCCTTGGTAGGGTTGGCGCGAGACGCAGGCGTAGTCGGAGTAAACAGGCAGGGGTCCGAGTCCGGGAAGGCGTATGTCGAAGAAAACTCAGTCTTCATTCAGGTTGGGAGATTGTCAACAGAGATCTTTAATACAATCAGCTGAAGGGGAGCATATCACAGAGAAAGGGTTTCCCCTAGCACTCAAGACATGTTCACTGGACTGAAGTTATACTTTCCTTTTTTATACATTAAAAGTAGGCAATACTTTAACATATCAAAGGAACATACAGGGAAAGGGGCAGTGTCAGAAGTCAAACAAACAGGACAGGGGGGTGCCATTTGGCATCCTACAATCTGTTTCAATTTTCTCTGGTTGAATGGGTGTGAGGAATCACAGGCTTTAGTTTGCACCTAAGACAGTGGTCTTAGGTGTGAACAGAAAACCTTTCCCACGCATAGTCACTGTCCTGACCTTTTGACTCGGTCTTCCACACGTAGCACAGGCGTAGGCACAGAATCGACAGGCGAAAGTGTAGTCGAGGGACTGGCAGGGGTCGGAGTCCGGGAAGGCGTAGAAGTTGCGTCGGTGTGGATTCAGAAGGCAGAGGCGTAAACGAAGAGACAGGCTGGGGTCAGGATCCGAGAAAGCGTAAAACAGGCGAAGGTACAAAATCGAGTGGCTAAAGCGGTAGTCGGAAAAGCGGGGTCGAGGTCCAGGGGAGAAGTCGTAGTAAGGCAAAGGTGTAGTTAGTACGTAAGCTCCGGGAGAGAATCTCAATCGTGAGCAATGACCGGGGGGCAGATGAGGGTTTAAGCAGAGGACTGATTGACACGTGCACGTTTGGTACGGGGAGAGCTTGCCTGCGTGAGGGAGATTCGTGGCAAAACCAACAGAATCAACCTGAACTCACAGAAAAACAAGAATGCCCCCGAGACACCTGCACCCCCCCCCCCGGACCACTCTGGTATCAACACCCCCAAACCCATCCATACCAGCTAACAAGACTCAGAATCGGTGCAGCCCTCCAACCTGGACCAAGAGCAGGATGGGACAAGAACCTGCACCACACTACGCACCCCTCATCCAGACCAGCAGGACAGCCAGACCACAGACAGCACCATCATGTAACCCCCCTGTTCATTCCAACAGAAAAGCCGAACTGACCCCCACCAGCATGGCGACGCTGCAGCTCTGGTCACACCAGCAGGCCCAATGGGCTCAGAGCTGGGGGACATACAGATGCAGCCATTCAAAATGCGTGGGCGATACCGCATTATTTTCCGGTACGCTGTACGCAGTCTACCGCAAGTTACCGGTAAATACCGCGAGTTACCGCTAAATACCGCTAGTTACCGTAAATTCTCCTATAATATGACAAGCAAAATAATAGTATCCGGAATTTCTTCAAGGTGGAGCTAATAAAGCTCAACCTCTCATGTTTGAGCTGTCGCCATCAAAGTCTTTAACGAAGATATTACTAATAGTATTAATAATGAATGACCTTGGACAAGCTGTAAGTGTAAACTCAAAGTATTGCCCTGGTCAACATTCTTTTTTTCATTGACCGTCTTTGTAAAAGTAACACCACAGCATTTCGCAATCACGCATTTGTTTCCAATTATGCAAAGTACAGTAATTTTTGAGAATCGATTCACCATGCCTTTCACATGCTCATAAAAGAGATTGATTTAGGAACATAAACATATTACTGTATGAAAACTGTACTGTATACAGTATGTATATGTATATTTAATGTCTTAACTGTGCCCGTTTAAGTATTGAATATTCATATCTAATTTTACCACTGAAGGGAAATCTTAGTAGCTGAGCATAAAAAGAATAGGAGCATACTGCAACGCGTGTGAAGGCCATAAACTATATTAATTTTGGAACATAAACATACAGTATATGGCTGGTCTCGGTACTTTAAAGAAAGCATACACGAAACAATGGTTTCATTATGACCAGAATCGGTCTTGAGATATTTTTAACTTGATTTACAGTATTTGAGAGGTATGTCTTAACACCGATACTACAGTACGTAAATACTGCTCACGTATATGTTTCTAGGTTTATATTATGCATTTCATACGGTCAAATTACTTTTGAGCAACTAATAAGAAGCGCGAAACGGTATGCGCAGGGCGTTTAAGTTTCGTTTTACTGGGACTCTGCTTTAACAATGTCGCCGTGGATTGATTAGAGATATCAAGTACATACAAGTCATTTTTTAAATGTTGTAGTTTGTCTTGTAAAAATGTTACGAGTACATCATCTATCAACAATTACACAGGTTCTGTTTCCATATTGCGGATTTTGGTTACGTAATATTATTTTCTAAATTTCACGTTGTGAATATATGATTTGGGCAAACAGAGCCGCAAAGAAGTACATTATGGGTTGTTGTTGTTTTTTTTGCAGTTTTATCTAGAACAAGCGATGCTTAAACCTTTGTCTGATTCTTGTGAAACTATCCACACGACAGTTACAGTACCTAGGAGTTGACTTCAGTGATGTCACTGATGGGATGTTTCTAAAAATCCATCCTCTGTAAAACGTCTTCTCTAGTTGTCCTGCATATGTATTCACTAATGAAGCTGTGTGTTCTGAGCCTGGATCTCTACAGTTCTGTATGAACCAGCTTAGAGGGCTAAAGACAGCTTGTGTTTAAATTGAGTGTAAGGCAATTTATGCTTCTAAAGTCATGGTCAGCATTTATTATTGTACTGTGCTGTAAACTTGTTCTGTGCCTAGTCATATTATTTTATAACGTTTTTATAGCGTTATCAAATCCGGTGGCGCTGTGTGTTAGTTTCCTGACTCCCATGTCACATGGTCTGTGATTGAAACCTGTGAAACCGGTTTAATTCGTCACAACCAGCACTCCGGCAGAGAGGGGGTTGTACTCGTAAAGTAGAAGCAGGCGAGATTTCCAGCGAAAGACACCTCCCCCTAATAATACACCCTCATACGATTCAAATTGTATTACAGCATTGTAATTACACATTGTAATTGTATTACACATTGTACACATGCTTAAAAGAGAAGAGAGAAAACGCAAGCCTTCTTCAGGTGTGAGGGTCTTCTGCTCAGAATGAAACGCTAAAATGTAATGTAGGCTCTGAATGGGTTCAATTATGATTTGGGCTTGATTAAGGTCGCTGTCTTTCATCTAAAACCCTACTTGAATCCTTCTAAACTAAAAATCAGTGTTAGTGAGTTCTAAATAAAGAGGTATCCAGGTAACAGTGAAACGGGCGGACAGTCTGGGGAGATCGCCCGTTTTCCATGTAAATAGTTCCGCACCCCTTGGTGAAAATATATTTTCATTGTTCAAATATACATTAAGTCTGACTATCATATAATATGTTAAATACAAACTTAAAGAAAAAATAGGGTTAAATATAATTCAAAATATTTTGCTAACAATGTTAACTGTTTATGAATAATAAAATGTATTAACTAAGGAGTAGGATGGCACAGTTGTTAGTATGTTTTTTGTTTTGTTTCTTTTTCATAAATACAACAGTAGTACCTGATGTCTCAGTGGCTTTCAAAATTAAATTATGCATGCAAACCTGTGAACTAGAAAGATAACTAAGATATCCATCCATTTATAATGGTGGCAAAGTGGTTAGCATTGCTATCTTGCAGCACTGGGGTCCTAGGTTCAATTCCTGCCATCCTGTGTGTGTGGGGTTTACATGTTCTCTCTGGGTTACATGGTTTTTCTCCATATGTGTGATATGACTCCCTCTCGCACTCCAAAACATACTGGTAAGTTAATTGGTTTATGGGAAAACTGGCCCTGGTGTGTGTGTGTTTGTGTCTGTCTGTCCTGTGATGGACTGGCGCTATGTCCAGGGTGTATTTTGCCTTGTGTCCGTTCCTTACTGGGATAGGCTCCAAATCCTCTGTACTGGATAAAGAGATTAGAAATGGAAGTAAAGGCACTGTGTGGATGGAACCATACACAGTGTTAGAAACCCACTATGAAATGGCAGCATCTCACTGAGAATAAAACATTTTATAGTGCTGGCTTAAGGAAACAGCCTTTCCACCTCTCTTGCACATCAGTATCCATACCTAGTTATTTAAACAAATTGCCTCTAATTATAAACATCTTAATATGCTGGCTCTGTGGATCCGCATCAGCTATGTTTGCCCATTCCTTCAATTCATGTGCATCCAACACACAGTTCAATGCCAGCAACTACACATAATCTAAAATACAGTCCTTATTTCAGTATCTATGTAAACATATAGTCTGTTAACTTAATCATCTTCATCAAAAGTATGCCTAACCCCATTAGGAAGTGTTCTTGTTATAAGTGTATTCCTCAGCTTTCCCCAAATTATCTTCTTCTTGCCAACATCTCTAGTCTTTTATCCTGCAATAACTCAGCCAACACTTATATCTCCAAAAGCTGCTTGTGTTAATTTCTTTAAATCACAAATATCATGTGTAAATACTGGCCATGTAATACTCTGCATTGTGGAATAATAGTTTATTTTAAAGGGAACTAGAGAAACTAAGAACTAGAGAAATCAAGAAAGGCTTTTTTTCTAGAATTAATAAATGCACATCCTGTTCACTGGGGAAATTAAATCCACACTGAGCAATCTTCAATATGTTCAGAATATGACAGCAAGAATCCTATCAGGGATGCATTATACCTGTTTTCAAGTCCTTGCACTGGTTACCTATCAGATTTCGAGTCAACTTCAAAATCCTTATCCTCCTTATATACTGTCCTACAACTGTTATTATTGATCACCGAATTATTGTACTTGACATGACTTCATTCAGCCTTTCCTGAATGTCTATGACAGGCAGAGAGAGTGCTGTTTCTGGTGCGATCTTTTGCAGCTGACATTTCACTGTTTTAAACGAACAAGAAATTAGATTGCTCATAAATCGGTTATTCTATATAAACACAGCGTAATTGCCCTCCGAAAATCCTCTTTTTCTTGTTCGTTTTAGAGACCTTGATCGAAACTGATTTTAGATGTCAGAAAGGATTTATTTTCTCTGTATTTCCTACATTGCTTTGTCGAGATTTTAACTTTATATCTAACTTTATATCTAGGCTCAGATTTCAACTATAAATCGTACAGTAATTAATAGCAGAAAATACTGATGTTTTGCGCCCTCTTACCACAAAAATATATGTTTTGTAGTTGGGATTAACTTTATTTCCTACGCGTAGCTACTCCGATTCGGACACCGAACAGTTAAAGATGGCGGCAAATCAGACACCCAGAGAGGGGGGGGGGGGCGTCTTCTCGCCTCCATAACTAAAATGCCAAATAGGAGTGGCTTAAGCGACATACACAGTCGTGTAACTGACAGTTTGAGGTAGCCTATCGTGTAAATTTCGCTTTGTTGCTGATAGGTTAAGCTTTCGAAACTCTGCCCCAAAGTCATGTGACTGATTTTCGCCCTGTTTCGTTGGTTAAACGCAATGATCACAAGCACCACCATGGTAACTGGGATGTATAGTTTTTAATTCCGTTTGAATTAGAAGGCGCGCCAAAAAATTTCGGTGCCGTCATCTCCGCTTTAAAGGTACCCCCGTGCTGGAAGAATTTGACCTTGGAACGTTTGCCCAGCGTAGTTATAGTGGACATAAAAACAAGAGTTCGTTGGCATTATATCCTAGAAGACACAGACAGGCGCCAGACCGGTAAATGCTTGATGAACTAGGGATTGGACAGTTTCCAAGTGCTTGTACAATTGATGGAAATGTTCAAATAAATGTGCAAAAGAAATAAACAAAATAATCATTTATTTCTTTATCATATTGGCTAGCTAATGTCTTCTCTTTCCTAGTTAGTGGCTGTGTTTCTGCGTTGGGTAGCAACGGGTGACTGTTCTCAGGCGGAAGATTTTCGTGGTAATTTAATTTTTAAAAATTAAAATTAATTCTATACAGCAATCACATATTTGGGTACCGTTTCATAAAACTTTCATGCTTAAAATGTTTAGGGAGAAATGGAAGACTGGTGTGTATTTTTTCTTTAAACTATCAAGACCAGCCATACACAGTACAGTTTATGTACATACAGTAACATTTATGTTCCTAAATTAATATCGTTTATGACCTTCAGATGCGTTATGCTCCTCTTCTTTTTATGCTCAGCTACTAAAATTTCCCTTTAGTGGTAAAATTCCATATAAATATTCAAAACTAAGCGGATTGAAACGTGCACAGTAATGACATTAAATGATTAAATCTTTTCACTACCAACCAATGCACCATGAGTGCCCCTGTCGGTCATTTTGGCCAGCCAATCACTTACCGCGGTGCCCTACGGTGCCCTGCGGGTTGGTTACTGAACCGCGGGTTTTTAACGCTCATTTTGAATGGCTGCATCTGTATTTCACTTCAGCCTTTCACTCTTGCTTCCTTCCAATGAGGACGGAGCTGCGGGAGAAAGGGCGCTATAGAGGATCGCTGTGGAGAGCTGCTGCTGTGCTTTGACATCTGAGCTCTGTGGAAAACGATCTCAATACAATTCTGAAAAACGCGACTCTCCGAACGCCAGCCGAACAAGTCTCCACAGCTGAAGCGCTGTGTCTCTTTTCAGCTGGCGATAAACCTTTCCTCGATCCTTTGCGGACTTGTAAAACTGTTCATGATCAGAATAAAAAACGCTCACGCTAATACACAAGCACCCGTGTCTTGCCAAAGCTGACAAATAAACAGACGGACAAGCCGCACTGCGCGTGTGAACAGGGGAATGAGCGAGCGAGCGGGGATAGGGCGCCTCCTGCGCTTAAAAGCTTACAGCACCTGGTATTCCCAGGCGGTCTCCCATCCAAGTACTAACCAGGCCCATCCCTGTAAATTGATTCTTAAAATGTAGAGAGCTTTGCAAAGAAATATATTGGGGCTTTTAGATAATATATTTCAAGGATGTAATTGCTGTGCTACAGTACGTGCAGAATTTTAGAAAACAGTGCGTCAACAAAGTACACTGTTTAGGTTACTTTAGAAGACAATGTACCAAAACAATATATGCTGTCTGGGTCGTTAGAATTAGCTGAAAGTAACTGATAAGCTTTGAATAACATATCTAGTGCTTCTTCTTTCGCTTTTTGATGTAATCTGTTTTCTCTTAGGGAAAGTGGAAGTTTTAGAAGGGACAAAGCGCTGAGCTTTTTTACAGCGCAACGTCTTATGAAAACCCTATACTGCTTGTAACAAATTGAGTCTCTGGTTGCTCCCAATCTTGAAATAAAGACCTTACTCAGGTGAGAACTCTCTCTTGTGGCTTCCTTGATAGCTATATTTCCATGACACCGGTTTTAATGTCTGTAGATTGTATCTTATTTTTATTTTTTGTTTTGTTTCATGTTCATATTATGTGTTTTCACCCAGTTGACTCCAGTTAATAACAGTTCACCCAGTTAATAGCCACTTTTTATGCGCGAAAAACGGGTGATCTTCCTATCTCGTGATCAGCTTAGTATCTTTCTGTAAGTTTTTTTCTTCTTAATTAAACGTTTAAAATACATGAATTTCATACAGACAGCACACGTTTTGAACAGAAAAAAATCATATTCTGTTCTCTTCCTGGTATGTATAACAGATCAGCAGGTCTTATTTTCCCTATTGCTTTTTTCCACTGTATTTATCATATTGGCTAGCCAATGTCCTCTCTTAGCTAGGTAATGTTACTTGTGGATGTGCTTCTGCGTTGCGTAGAAGCACATGTATCTATAGAAAGTGTATTATACTACTATTTGAGCTACAGTACATAAAAATAATTATATTGTTATTAATTTCTTTAGGTACGTGATTCCATATTATATTCCCTATTAATCAAATTCTAAAAGTATGCTTTTGTTTACTCCGATAACGAGCACATTCACAGAAAATGTTAATATCTTATGACTTTTCACAAAGTATATAAACTTAAGATGGTCAGAAGGAGCATGTAAAAACGTTTCCGAAACGTGGTAAAATCTTACTACATGTAAGACTTTGATGCTTAAAATGTTTAGGAAGAAAGTGGAATACTGGTGTGTATTTTTTCTTTAAACTACCAATACCAGCCATATATAGTTTACACTATATGTTTATGTTCCTAAATTAATATAGTTTATGGTGGTGTATCGTGGTTGTAGAGGTTTGATGGGTTTACTTAGACAATTATTAATTGTAGCAGTAATCACGAGGTTGTTCGTTGTGGCTTTTAGAAAATCAATCGTCAGAACACCTAACAACACACACACACGGGTTCAATACACGAGATACATTTATTCATATAAATTGTGCACCAAACATATACCAGTCTGCCTGGATACGAGCGGCAGACCTTACTGTGAGGGTTATCAATATACAAGGTATATAATCTCGAAGAGATGCCAACACAAGGAGATACACAACAGAGAATATATGTCAATATATATTGTTCGGTTACCAAATCGCTAATCAGTGTTATTACCCACTGTTACTCTAAACTCAGAAGTAAATACATTACTCATGAATTAAATTGATAACAACTTGTGTTGAGGTACAATTGAATTCTCGAGACACAATGTAGAACATGGGGTTTACTTATCCACTGTGTATGGATTTGGAATCTCCCGGCACGAACACCAAACCAGCTGACAGGCTCTGTTGCAGCCTCTGTTCCAGCGGTTGTCCAATGGGCGTTGTCCCGGCGTCCTCTGGCTACCGGCCAACCAGTTGAGGTACAGCTCGGAGTAGGACGGGCGGAGGAATCTGACTGCGGCACGCAGGGCAGTCGTTGCTCCGAGGAGATCTACCAGCAGTCCAGCTGGCTAGTAGAAAGTCTCTATGCACAGAGTGTGACTGCGAGTCCTCACAAGTCACTCTTTTGCCTGGGAAGAAGCTGGTTCGTTCCCGGTCCAGCGCTGCTTCTGAATAAGCTATTCAGGTTGTCGATGAGGTTCCAACTGTAGGCTGCCGTTGATCAAGTGGAGCATTCACGTTGGTAGAATTCTGAGTACGTACGGGATCCTCGGCCTTGTGCTTAGAACAAAGTCCAAGTCCCTTTGCAGACAACAGCGGTTGTCACACGATTGTCTCTGAGGATGCGCGAAAATGGCAAAGGAGAGCCCCGATCTGAGCTTGCGCTCCCTTTTTGACCAAGACACAGATGTGTGCTGATTGGTTGAGAGTTTGGCGGGCATTTGAGACCCACATGGTATTACCACGCCCTGCCAGTCCCTGATTGGTTGATCTAGGTGAGATATGAGTCACTTACTCTTGACACTTAGGAATGTAGTCCAGATGTCCATTTGGCACTCCCTAGACTGATAGGCGCCAATGGATGACCATTGATCATGATAGCCAGGCTTAGCTAAGTGCATCCCCATCTGGGAGCTGTCCCTTATCAAAAGAAAACATCTTAAATCAGCCTGCATGAATACTTTCTCTGTGGCTGCACCACAGAGATGGAGGGTGAGATGGGGCCTCATTTAGGACAGCATACCACCACTTAATTCTGTCTTAATAACAAGCATTGCCGCTACAACGGCATCTCTCCTGTCAAACTTCCTCCTGAAGTGTTTGACAGGATCTGGGCTGTGGTGAACAGTGGGAAAGACGCCCTGTGGAGAGTGAGGAACATGGGGCTGTTCAAAGGCATCTAGGTCCCAGTCAAGGCAGCAGGTAGCCTGGCCCTGTTCATCACCCGAGAGAACTATTACCTCAGAGATCTGTGGAGAGAAAGGAGGTGTCACGCCCTCTGCAGCCAGAGGGCGCTCCTTCTCTGTCCTGTCCCTAGTTTCAGGTCTGCTGTCCTTCCTGTACCTCTCTTTCCCTTGGGCTATATATTTCCGGGTTTTGCACTCTGTCCTCGCTCAGCATTGAGGTTCGGATGTCCTGAGACCCGCCTAGCACCAGGGCGCCCCACGTCCGCTCCCTGAGGGCATAGGTTTCTATACGGCATTCCTGGACTCTTTGCACTAATGAGCCCGGGCCTTTTTCCCGTCTCGCCGCTACGCATATGGGTCTTTTTCCGCTCTCCTGCTCCCCACGGTTTGTCCCTTCGGACGTCCGTTACAGGAGGGAGGAAGCAGAAAATCTGTGGGAAATAGAGAGCATAGGTCAATATCTCAAGAAACTGTGAAAAACATTATCATGTTTAAGTAAAGAATGTGATTTACACCAGAAAAAAAGAAATTGTTGCTATGTAACTGGTACCGTGTCAAAATGTAATGAGATGTGATCATATATACTGTTTTAAGTATGTATATTAATGTAAAGCTTTCTAATTTGTGATGTCCTGTATTTTTTTGTGAAAAGAAAATAAAGTTCTTAAAAAATCGATTCACCCAGGGCGAGGCTCGGCCATTGCACTCCGGCTGTGCTGACCCCTGCGAATTCCCCAAATGTGGGAATCTCGACTGCATAATTTCTGGTAGTGGGGGACTGCGTTCGCGCTCTCCCCTGATGTGCTTGGTCCAATATCAGATACGGAAGAGTTACGACACCACGTGCTGCG
The DNA here is from genome assembly GCF_040954835.1 of Lepisosteus oculatus. Classification (NCBI taxonomy): domain Eukaryota; kingdom Metazoa; phylum Chordata; class Actinopteri; order Semionotiformes; family Lepisosteidae; genus Lepisosteus; species Lepisosteus oculatus. The sequence continues at coordinate 30,102,390 of NC_090709.1, forward strand.
ATAGGATCCCAGTTCGAAAGGAGTCGATGCCACTGCTGGTTCCCGGTTTCTTTTAGTTAGAGGTCCGGAGAAGCATTTCAAGCTGGTTACACTACTCCTTCCGGACATTCATTCCCTTTTCAAAGTCAGTCGTTTTGCTGTAGTCTGCATTATTAAGGCCAATTTATTTGGTCATGGGGGCCTCGGTACTGTATGCTAATTCTCAAGACAGTTTCACCCGTTTTCTGATTGCTAGGTTCTGTACCAGTGCAGACATGTCAAACAGTGAATGGCTGTACCTCTATTGTATCTGTGCTCAATGAATGAAATCAGTAATAAATGAATATATGTATAGTTATATGAAAAACAAGTGGTTTATCGACTCATCTTCATTTGCAGATTTAGAGGCAGCTTCGATATTCGTTTTACAAACGGGTTTTTTTTTTATATGGGTCACACACATGCCATAGCAACAAAACATCTCTAGAGATGAGGCTATAGATCACCTTTCCATCCTCCAGGTTTTCCTCCCAAAGCCTACGGCACCAACGGCGACCCCTGCTGGCCGAGAGAGCAAAAGCTTGCAGCACCTGGTATTCCCAGGAAGTCTCCCATCCAAGTACTAACCAGGCCCAACCCTGCTTAGCTTCTGAGATCAGACAAGATCAGGCACATTCAGGGTGGTGTGGCCGCAAGCGAAAGTCTTGGTGCCTAACTCGCTACTTGAAGCTGTGTGTGGCTGGGGCTCTGTGCCCCCCCGAGCGGGACTGAAGTATCGTTCGTGTGCAACTCTTTAGAAAGGAGCCTCTTTCCAAATCGCATTGCATACCTGGATGTTGGCGAATGTGCTCCCTTGTGTTGGCTTGTCCCGCACTGGAGGAGAACAAAGAAACTGCTCGGAGGAGCACAAGGCAAGTCTTCACAAGACAAAAACCTCCAGTGCACAGCACTCAAAACATTTCTGGGCTGTCACGTGTTTATTTCAGCACTCTTGTGGCCTCAGAGCAAGAGGCTCCTTCTCGCTGCCTTTCCGCTGTATTGCAGAGCCCCGAGAGGGAACCTGGAGCACACACTTTGTGGGGGGCGGGGGACCACATTCACGCTCTGCCCCCGGTCTCTTGCGCGAGTACTAAATCTCATGGCGCCAGCCAGCGGCCAGGAGACAAATACAATATCGCGGGACAGGGGGGCCTCGTCATTGATTGTTACATATGAGACGGGGATTAGGAGGAGACCCCGACTGATTGGTAAAGGGGAACACTAACACCAGAGAGACACCCCGGAGTCTCTTTTTGAGAGACGCCCTGGGATTTCTTAATGGCCAAAGAGGGTCGGGACTTCGGTTTTACACGTCCCCCGAAGGACGGCGGCTGTTCGTGCAGCAGAGTGTCGCCATCAGGATGCTGGGGCATAAGAAAGCCACACAGACCGCAGGGTGAGCGCTCCCTACTGGTCCCAGTCACACCTCTTGTAGGAGCAGCAACAACCTGAGCTTTTCCGGGGGAATCTCCCATCCGGGTGCCGGCTAGGCTCACACCTGCTGGGCTGCCGTGGGTGAGCCCAGTCGAGAGTCGCAGGGTGAGATCTAGTCACTGGGGAGAAACAATACAAGCGAAGGATTACTCGACTCCCAGCACTTGAAAAGACCGACAAATGACTCGTTCCCACCGGAGCTGAATGTACCTGCATGTGTCGTGTCGTCTTCTTCCCCCACCCCGTTGTGTTTGCTGTATTGTCTTTGAAGCCGGCCCCCGAGACGAGACGGGCTGTTCCTGTGCCCCAATTAACACTTTACAGGTGCCATTCCCCGGCATTGTGGCCATTGTCGGTGGTCACACGCGATAAGATAAGGTGGAGGAGAGCGGGGCATGCCCAGCGCCAGACATTCGAGGAAGGGACTGTGCGAGGTGAGGTGAGGTGCGACATGCCGGAGCCCTGACGCTGCTAATGCGGAGCACTTGTTGAACTGGCATTGAAAGGACGTGTGCGCACGGAGCGAGCCTTCCCTGCGGCGGACCGTGGAAACTTTCTCCCCGCGCTGCAGGAGTTGTGTGCGCTGCAGTGGTTCCGAGAGAACAGCACAGAAGGCAGCAGGCTCTGGAGAGCGGGTAAGAGATGGAGCCTTGTGGGCAGGCGAGCAGGCCCATTTTTTGGAAATTGCTGAAAAGGCTCCGGTGTTTGTTCGGTGCGTGGCAGGCGCACAACGCGAGCTTGCGTAGCGATTTGCGGGTCTGGTGTTATGCAAATGAGGCCAAATTGCATCCCGGGACATGCTGAGAATGCGCATTGGCGACTGTAGATGTGTAGGAAACGTTTTCTCGTTTTGCCCACCCTTTTGAGTGTTAGTGTGGCGTGTGAGTGTGCGAAAGAGTGGGCCCAGCAGGAGGCAGTGGCATGCGGGGCGAGTAGCTGGGCTAGGCTGCGCGCTTTGTGCTGTGGGTGTGGGCCACTTGCAGGGCCTTATACAACTTATACTTACCTGGCAGGGGTGATACCTTGATCATCCTGTAGGTGGAGTAGTTGGATTGTTTTCTTGTTTTGTGGAAGCAGTGTTTGTTTTGCAGTTTACGAAATGGCAACTTTTGGATCCGGCAAGAATGCTGTGCGTTTTGAGCTTTTGGATGACCTCTTCATGGATCGCATGCAGTTTAGCAGAAAAGTGTTGCAGAAGGAACTTGGCTTTGAACCTCAGCACTTGGATTTCATCTTCGCTCTCCCAGGTCAGAAAGCATTTGAGGTTGTATTTGCTACCTATTCTCTGTTTGAACGATGTGTGGATGTGTTTGAGGCAAAAAGAGGGAAAGTTCCTGCCCTTGAGAAGATCAACTTGCAGCCTCTGACACAGAGAGAGAGGAAAACAGTGCATGTTGTTATGTTCTCGAATCTGGCAAACAAAGAACCCTTGTTGGACAAAGACTCTCAGCCTCCAGCCAGGATCAGTCCTGCTGTGGCTCCGGGGCCGGTGGAAGAGAAATCCACTATGCCCCCACAACCGCAGACTGCACCAGACAAGCACGAGGGTTTGAAAACCCCAGAGAACAGCGAGGACCCCTCCCTCACTCCTGCTCCTCAGAACGAGGGCCAGTGTGGGGCCCCCCGGTGGAGCGGGTCCAGCGACGATACCAAGGATTCAGCGGAGCTGCTTTTCTCAGACTCTGCAAGTGCTACAGATGCCCTCCTCTCCTCCATCCAGTCCATCACGGAGGATCTGCAGCAGCTGGTGGGTGAGGGGGAAGAGGAGACTGGTGCATCGGCTGCACCCCTTTCCCCTCTTGAGGAAAAGGAAAAATGACTCTGTTTTCTCCCCGAGCGAGGAGGAAGGAGAGCATGGCGATTGGGACAGCTGGAACCCCTCCACCCCTCCCTCTACCCCCTTCCTTGAAATGGACTCCGTGAACGCTTTTACTGCTGCCACCCTGATGAAGGCTCATTCAGAGGATGGCTGGCAGGAAATTGGTAAGAAGAAAAAGAAGAAGGTAACAGGTGAGACAGAAGAGAAATGTGATTTGTAAAGACTGGTTTCACTTTCTTATGTAATATGGCTCTAAACATAATTTCTCTTAACACCAGAGGTATCAATGACAGAGTTAAATGCCAGTCTGTCTTGGATTACCTCCAGCAGAGAGAGGGAGATGTGTTGATGTTGCAGGAGTGTGCTTTAGCCTATCAAGAGAGGTATAAAAGCTTTGAAGATATGTTGGATAAAGGGCCTTCTGTTTGGTCAGGGGACAATAACAGAGCCTCTGGCGTGGCCATTCTTTTCAAAGGATGGGCATTCAAATTGAAAAGTATTCAGAGGGTCATAGATGGCAGGTTGCTGTGTGTGGATGTGGAATGGGGGACCGTTAACCTGCGTCTATTCAATGTGTATTGTCCTACTGACGTGGGAGGAAGGGTGGAGCTACTCAAAGCACTCTCTCCACTATTGTTATGTAGCACAGACGTGATAGTGGGAGGGGATTTTAATTGTATCTTAGAGCACACAGACAGGCAGTCTAGCTCTCCGATAAAATTGGATTCCAGCTCATTGGCCCTGCAAAACTTAGTTCAAGACTTTAAACTCTCAGACACATATAGATGTATATATCCCACAACAGCAGGATATACATGGTCAGGGAGGAATAGCAGCTCCAGAATTGACTATTGCTTTGTCTCAGAGAGAGTGAAAGTTGTTGGGGTCACTCTTCAGCCTGTCTTCTTCTCAGATCATCAGGCTTTAGGGTGTAGAGTGGAACTCCAGGGCGGGACTGTCTTTGGCCCAGGCCTCTGGAAACTCAACACAAAGCTGCTAGAGAACGAGGGGGTAGTATCCCGCTACAAGGAGAAACTATCACAGTGGCTGTCCTTGCAGTGTCTGTACGGGTCAGTAGGAGAGTGGTGGGAGGAGGTGAAGGTGAGGACAAAGGCCTTTTTCATGGCTGAGGGAAGGAAGGCTGCTGCAAGACGGAGAGGAGTGCTAGCCAGGAAACAGAGGCAGCTGCAGCGTCTCTACACGATGCTGCACAGTGGCTTCGATGTGCTCGAGGATATCACCCTTTTAAAAAAGGACATCCGGAGCACAGCCGAAGAAAGTAGTCGAGGAGTGCTGTTAAGAAGCTGAGTGCAGTTCTTGGAAGAAAATGAGAAGTGTACTCGCTTCTTTTTCAGGAAAGTGGTAGGCTCCAAGTCTGTCATGGAAAGTGTAGTTGAGTGCTATCCTCTCCTGCATCGAGGCCTTCTTGCACGGACATCCAAAGGGACTCACCGTGGGGAACAGGAGAGCGGAAAAAGACCCATATGCGTAGCGGCGAGACAGGAAAAAGGCCCGGGCTCATTAGTGCAAAGAGTTCAGGAATGCCGTATAGAAACCTGTGCCCTCAGGGAGCGGACGTGGGGCGCCCTGGTGCTAGACGGGTCTCAGGACATCCGAACGTCAATGCTGAGCGAGGACAGAGTGCAAAACCCGGAAATATATAGCCCAAGGGAAAGAGAGGGACAAGAAGGACAGCAGACCAGAAACTAGGGACAGGACAGAGAAGGACCGCCCTCTGGCTGCAGAGGGCGTGACACTTCTACTCAAGACTGTACAGCTCTACAGAGGTAAAGGATGAAGAAATTCATTTTTTTACCTCAAAGCTAGAAAACGTTTTGAGTGAAGAAGATAGGGAAGTACTTGAGGGGGATTTGACAGTAGAAGAGCTGAGAGGCTATGGAGAGCTTACAGAAGGGGAAAACTCCGGGTGCTGATAGGCTCCCTAAAGGGGCGTCTGCTTTTACTACTTGCACGAATTAAGGCAAAAAAAAGCCAATCGATGTGAACGAACGGCGCTTTACAGAGGAGTACTGCCTGACTGGATAGTTGATGAATGACAGAGGCCTGTCCGACCTCTTCTCCGGTTTCTTCAATGACTTACTAAGGATCTTCTTCACATTCGCCCATGCAGGGGAAGCCAGTTACACCAAAGCAAATGCAGGAAAGTGCATATCAAGCAGAGACCAGGAGGGACTTGTTTACACCGAGAGTGGTCGGAGAATGGAACAATGCGCCCAGCCCTGTTGCTGGAGCCGATTCTTGATGAGATCTTGGGCTCACTAAGAAGCCCCCGCTGGATGCTAATCTTTCTGTTGTTCTTGCAGGTCCTGCGCTGCTTTTGAGCCGACAGAGCTCGTCCTGGTCTGTAGGCACAGCCCAATTGCAAATGATCGGCTCCATGTGCAGCGCTCTCTTGCCTTCCTGAAGATGACGTTAAATTAGTTAAAATCATGTGATAGTTAACAAAGCTTAATAGTGAAACAGCCAGCACAAATGGTTGTGTTTGTGATTATGTCACTTCTCTACTACAGCAGTGTCGATAAAAGAAACTCTGAAACCACTAAAGCACTGCACAACTGAATTCGGGAGAATAATATTAGGGATTCTGAGCGATATCTGCATACAAGCAATCCAATACAGATGCTGAAGTCTTTAAATATTGACTCTCCCTGTTGTGCTGCCTTTTCCTTGAAGGAAAACTATTCAACTGGAAGAATGTTTATCGCAGGTTTAAAACTTGCTGTTGCTATTTGGAGAAATCCACAAACTCGTGTTTTTCTTGTGTTTTAAAAGACAGCCATACCCACTGACAAAATAACGACACTGCTGCTGATTTTTTCCGGAGCCGAATCACAGTTGACCTTTGTGAGCCAATTGATGAAGCCGACCCTGTGAATACTATGGCAGAAGGTGGAAGAGCGTTCAACTTTATAACTACCGCAACCACAGGAACAACAGCAAGAAGCAGAATCAATTTCCCATTGAATGGTGCTGTTGTTTGAGGTATGCGTTGTGAACGCATGCAGAGAATCCCACAATTTCTTCTAAACTTGATAAAGTATTCCTGATGGAGCGCTGTGTGCAAAGATTTCATAAACTGTACTCCTGCTGACAATTCGGTGTGAAAAAGCAGAGCATTCGAGTTTCACTGATAAAAGCTGAATGCAAGCCAAAAGCAATATTAAATGGAATTTACAGCACACTACGATTCGCACTGACTGAAAAGTTATCTCGGCAGCTGTTGTTCCCCGCATGAAGCTGAAAGGGTCAATGAGCATTTCTGTTGAGAAGACAAATTAAAGCTTTTTTCTGCCTTGATGTTGAGCTGACAAAGACTATTTTGAAAGATATCCCAATCTCTCGACAGACTGTCGAATAAATTCTTAACTGATCAAATTCTCATCGGAAGCAAGGTCTTAACATAGAAGAAACTGGCAGCAGCGGAATTTGAACCCATTACTCCAAAAAGACTGTAGCCTAAAACCCAGCACCTCAGACCGCTCAGCCACACTACCTACTGCAGCACATTCCTTCCTTACATTACTCAATTAAAGAACACTGGGCTTTAGCTCTTGTCCAACATGGAAACGACTGTACCTTCGTTTTATGAGATATTTCCTGTCACTTGGTGAAATCTCAACTTCTTTGGCAGCTCTGAATATAGTTCTTCTTTGGAGCAGACTTCAGACCTTTTATTTAATTTATAAAGGAGGGCGCATTCCAAAATGTGTAATTCCTGTTTTAGAAAAGCTCTGGGCGGTGTGTCTTCTTTTAACGCACAAACAGTGTTCTAACTGTATACTGTAGATCAGTGCAGCTATCGTACTGGATTTAGCTGGGATTCTCAAATTTTTCTTAAGAAGGTATTCAGGGTTGCTTAAAACTTGAATAAAAAAGTGATCTGAAACTACCTACTGTACCTTCCAATCTCTGATGTTGCTGTAACTAAACTCGGATGTGGTCTTTTGCAGATGTGCAGTGTGCCTTTACTCTTGTCGTATTAAACATTACCTCTGTTGTTGGGCAGAGTTGAAGGGGAACAAACTGCACAGAAAATTACGGAACGATAAAATGTTTCTACACTTCAAAATGTCCCTTTAAAACCCTCCTCACACACGTCAGTGTGGGGAGTGGGCAGGTAGAGAGGTTTTACAGATGCTCATGATATTTCTCATGGGGTGTTACCTGTTGTAGTATCTCTCTCTGCGCCTCTGCGGCTGAAGTGTGAGGTAACGTTTTGAACAGCCTCTTTGTCTTTCAAAACAAGAAATGAAAATCAACTGGTAAATTGAACAGTGCAGTAATCAGCACAGTATACATTAGGAAGCAATTAAACAAAAGATTAGCAAAAATTGAAGCTGAGTAGATTGGAGTAAGAAATTAATTCTATTTGTAAGCAAACAAGAACCCACGCTGGGCATGAATCACACCAATCTTTCAGCATTTCTGAAACGTTTGATTGAATTGACAAAGAAATCCTCTCCCGATCTTCATCTTTGAAAAGGTTAACCTTTTGAGCCAGCAGGTGTAACACTGCAAAGCTGCCTGTTTCTCACAGATGTTTGAAGCTGTAGATAACATTTTGCATGTTTGGTGCCATGGCTTAGCTGGTTAGTGTGCCTGACTAAAAAACAAAAGATCCTGGGTGTGAATCCCAGTGGTATCTATTCATAAACAGCGGGCCAATCACTGCCAATATTTATGGAGCTCAATTTAAGGATGAAAGGATATGCATGTGTTACAGCTTTCTGCAGGTATTTTATGTTTTAGCACAAGTGTTGGCTCTGTGGCACAATGGAGGGCGTGTTGGGCTTCTAGATGTTAATAGAATTAAGTCATTTAAAGGTTGTGGGTTGGAGTCCACCCAGAGTCACATGTTATTTTGATTCAGCCTTTCGAAATCCTCTAGGGATTGGTGTTGATCAAGTCAAATAGAGGACTTCTTCTGAGTCGACAGTCGAAAATGAACAAGCGGCCACAAGGGAGAAATTAGCACTGGACCTGGTCGGTGATCGGATTATTCCTATCCTGTAGTCCTTGCACTGGTTCCCTGTCAAGTTTCATGTCGACTTTAAAATCCTCATGCTCACCTATGAGCCTCTCCATGGCTTGGCACCTCAGTACCTGTCTGAGCTCTTATTGCCCTACTCCCCTAATCGCAACCTTGGCTCTTCTAATTCTGGTCTCCTATCTGTCCCCCAAGCCCGTCTACACTCTACGGGTGACAGGGCCTTCTCCGGTTATTCCCCCAACCTCTGGATCTCTATCCCCAAGGATATCAGAGAGTCACCTTGTCTAAACTCCTTCAAATCCAGACTCAGAGCCTCCTTCTTTAGAAGAGCCTTTAATTAACTATTCTTTACCCCTTTGCTCCTACTGTATTTAGTACCACCATCTACTGTCTCCTTTAACTGTGTATTCTCATCCTGCTTATCTTGTGTATTTTTTCATTGTATTGTTCTCATTCTGCAAAGTGCTTTGAGAAGCCACCTTTAAAGGTGCTGTATAAAGTAAAGTTTATTATTATTATTAATAAAGAACAGTGCATTTAACACTGAGCACACTTGGTCCTTCTTTGAGAAGGACTGCAGGGGTAGGGAACAAGCTTTTCACGTGTGTTGTTGAAGACCATATCATCGCTTTGTTGCAGGAAATTTCTGAATGCCATCATCGGTGTAACGATGGCTGGGTTGTGATGAAAGGATCCAATGCAGATGCAGGATTCCTGGGGCGGTGAGTAGGCGGACAGAGCTATCACGGAGCTGGGTCGTAATCCGGAGGCGAAAGGTAGGTCAAGATCAGTAAACAGCACTGGTGGCAAACAATCCAAAACGAGAGACAGATACGTGGTCGGGACAAGAGCAACAGGGTCGATACCAAAAATAATCACCGGTAGTAAACAATCCACGGGGCAAGGCAAGAAACGTAGTCCGAAGGCAAAACGATGAGGTCAGAAAATCCAGAAGGCAAAGTGCAAGAAACGCTAGGTAGAGCCACAAGTAGGGAACTCAATACCGAGCATTGATATGCGAGTAAGAGCGGCTTAAATAATGCAGCCTGCCGCACGGTAAGACGTCTGAAGAGAATTAACACGTGCGGCGGCGTTTGTAATTATCACCCACCTGCTGGGACTGATTAGACCTCTTCGGAGGTGGTCTGGGCTGGTTAGTGGTTGTTACAGTACCCCCCCCTTCACGGGCGGCTCCCGACGCCCGAGATGGTCGCTGGGGAAAATTGCGATGAAAGTCAGTGATGAGCGCTGGATCGAGAATATCCCTTTCTGGAACCCAAGATCTGTCCTCTGGTCCATACCCTTCCCAATCCACAAGATACTGCAAAGTATTACGGTGCCATCTCGAGTCCAGGATCTTATTAACAGTATACGCCGGACGCCCCTGAACAGTACGAGGAGGTGGAGGACGAGCAGGAGGGGCCACCAGGGGTGAACGGTGAAATGGTTTCAGAAGAGAGACGTGGAAGGCAGAATGGATTCTGAAAGTGGGGGGGAGCGCTAGTCGGTAGGTGACCGGTGTAATTCGAGAGAGGATCCGGAAAGGGCCTATATACTTGGGACCTAGCTTCTTGGAGGATAGGCGCAAGGGTAAGTTCTTTGTGGCCAGCCAGACGAACTGACCCTTCCTGAACCTAGGGGCAGGTCTACGACGTCTGTTGGCAAAAGCGGCCTGGCGCTGAGTAGACTTGAGGAGAGATGTCCTAGCCACCTTCCAGATCCTTCTTAACTTCGAGATGTATTGTCTCAAAGAAGGAATTGTCGTAACCAGAGGGGAGTCTGAGATGAGGGAAGGTTGGTAGCCTAAGGAGCAAAGGAAGGGGGAGATGCCTGTGGAGGAGTATGTAAGGGAGTTATGAGCGTACTCTGCCCAAGGAAGTAAAGATGACCAATCATCTTGGGAAGATGAAGTGAAGGCTCTAAGGAAAGCCAGGAGCGTCTGATTAGTTCTCTCCACCTGCCCGTTGGCTTCAGGGTGATATCCCGACGTTAAGGACACATGAGTACCCAGGGCTTGACAAAAAGCTTTCCAAAAGGCCGAGATAAACTGGGGACCTCTGTCTGAGACCACATCCCTGGGCAAACCATGAAGACGAAATATGTGCTGGACAAACAACATTGCCATCTCCTGGGCCGTGGGTAAGGCTGAAAGCGGAACAAAGTGGGCTGATTTGGAAAATCGATCCGAGACCACCATGACAACCGTATTACCTTGACTGTTGGGGAGATCCGTGATGAAATCCACCCCTATGTGAGACCAAGGGCGGTAGGGGACCGGGAGGGGGTGCAAGAGACCCATCTTTCTGGCACGCGGGGTCTTGGTTCTGGCACAGGTAGGACATGCTCGAATATATTCTGCTACATCCGCCCTCATGGTAGGCCACCAGAAGTCCTTACTCAGGAGATCCAACGTACGTTTGACCCCAGGGTGGCCTGCGAACCGTGAATCATGGCTCCACTGTAAAACCGCCGAACGTAAATTATCCACCACAAATAGTTTGTCCACGGGGCAATGGAGGGGGATGGTAGTCTTGTCCATGGCCCGCTTGACTTGATCCTCAATCGAGCAACGAACTGCTGCCACGACACGGTCAGTTGAAATTATCGGTTCGGGTGCATAATCCAAATCCGGGGGGTCGTGAAGCCTGGAAAGTGCATCCGCCCTACCATTCTTAGATCCAGGGGTATAGGTGATCATGAAGTTGAAGCGCGAGAAGAACAAAGACCAGCGAGCTTGACGAGAATTGAGGCGTTTAGCCGATTGAATGTAGGCCAAGTTCTTGTGGTCCGTGATAATAACAAAAGGATGCTGAGCCCCCTCCAGCCAGTGCCTCCATTCCTCAAGGGCCAGCTTGATTGCAAGGAGCTCGCGATTACCCACATCATAATTCACTTCGGCAGGAGAGAGCTTCTTGGAGAAGAAGGCACATGGATGTAGAACCTGTCCTTCATCCTGACGCTGGGAGAGGACTGCCCCAACCCCATAGGCAGAGGCATCCACTTCCACTACAAAGGGCCGGGAGGGATCTGGGTGACGGAGAAGAGGAGCGGTGCTGAAAAGGTGCTTTAAGCGTAGGAATGCCTTATCCGCCTCTGTGTTCCACTTGCCTCGGCCAGGTCGATTGCGAGTTAGAGCAGAGATGGGTGCAACAACTGAACTAAAATTCCTTATGAACCGCCTGTAAAAGTTAGCAAAACCCAGAAAACGCTGTATCTGCTTTAGATTGCGCGGGACTGGCCAGTCGTTAATAGCTGCTACCTTCGATGAGTCCATTGCCACACCCAGAGGAGAGATACTGTAACCGAGGAAATGGATCTTGGAAACATGGAACACACACTTTTCCAACTTAGCATAGAGCCTATTGTCAATCAATCTTGACAAGACCTCCTGTACATGGCGGACATGATCCTGAGGGTCGGTAGAAAAAATCAAAATGTCATCAAGATATACCAGGACAAAGCTACCAATAATATCCCTAAAAATATCATTCATAAAAGACTGGAAGACAGCTGGAGCATTGACAAGGCCAAAGGGCATGACTTGGTATTCATAGTGCCCATGCGTAGTCATAAAAGCCGTCTTCCATTCGTCCCCCTCCCGAATCCTGATAAGATTATAAGCCCCACGTAAATCCAGTTTTGAAAAGATGGTGGCTCCACGTAAGGACTCCAAAGCCGCTGGAATTAGAGGCAGAGGGTAGCGATGTTTAACGTTGTTGTTGTGATTGAGTTCAGCCCCCTGTAGTCAATGCATGGGCGCAATGAGCCATCCTTCTTTTCGATAAAAAAGAAACCAGCACAGGCAGGAGAAGAGGAGGGGCGAATAAAACCAGAGTCCAGGGCTTCCTTAATGTAGTCCTGTAAGGCCTGATTCTCCTTTTGGGTTAAAGGGTAAATGCGACCCTTGGGGGGGAGTGATCCTGGCAATAGATCGATGGCACAGTCATAAGTTCGATGAGGGGGAAGCAAGAGAGCCCGTTGTTTGTCGAATGCCTGTTTCAGGTGAATATATTGAGGTGGAATGGAAGGTAGAGCATCCACAGGGAGAATAGCGGCGGAGACCTTAACAGGGAAACGACAACAATTAGCATGGCAAAAATGACTCCAGGCAATGATCTCATTCTTGGCCCAGGAGATGTGGGGGTCGTGCTTCCTGAGCCAGGGAAGGCCCAGGATTAGCGGGTATGCAGGCGAGTCCAGGAGAAGAAATGAGATTTCTTCTGTATGAGTGGCCCCCACCCTGAGAGAGAGTGGCATGGTTTGTAGAGAAACCTGAGCAGGGGTGAGTGGAGAACCATCCAGGGCTAGGATGCTGACGGGGGGTGATACAGAGACCACGGGGATATTCCATCTGTGGACGAAGGAAGCGTCTATGAATGACCCTTCTGCACCTGAATCAACAAAAATTGACAGGGGAAGATGAATATCAGACCATAACAATTCCGCCGGAAACAGCGTGCCCGAAGAGGCAGAGGAAAAAACAGCACTGCTGACCTTAGCTGAAGGCTGCGGTAGAGCACGAGGTGCAGACGAAGGTCTTGAAGGACAAGCCGATGGTTAGGGGAGGCACAGTATAAACATCGTCCCTCCCGGCGGCGCCTTTCCTTTTCTTGAAGGGAAAGAGGAGCATGTGGCAGAGCTGGCAAAGCAGGAAGCGATGCCTCAGGAGGACCATATCTGCTTCCAGTGAGTCTGTCTGCTTTCCGGATTTTGATGCGGGTGTCCAATTCCAGGACCTGGGAGATTGCTGCTTCCAGGGAATGAGAGTTAATTGGCATGAACACCAAGTGATCCTTTAACTCCTCTGACAAACCCTTACAAAAAAGGCAAACCAGCGCCTCTGGGTTCCAGGCGGATTCTGTGGCAAGAGACTGAAATTCTTCCACATAGTCCTGTAGAGGTCTATCACCCTGTTGAATCGCCGAGAGCCGAAGGTGAACCAAGTCCAGATTGTTTTGCGAAAAACGTGCCTGAAGACGTTCCGCAAAGCCGTTGAAATCCATGGGTTGCGGGTCAGCTCTGGTAAAAAAAACGGAAGCCCAATCTAAAGCCTTGCCTGTCAACAGGGAGATCGCAAAACCAATCTGTTCTTGCGACGTAGGAAAACGCTCCGGATGCAGATGAAAAGAGAGGTAACATTGAGTAATGAAGCCTCTGCAACCAGAAGGATTACCGTCATATTTTTCAGGAAGAACAAACGGTAAGGTTGAGGGACGGGTGGGCGGGGCCGCGGCTTGTGCGGAAGAAACTGCAGGAGGAGCTGTTGAAGGTGCCGGGGGCGCTGGGGGGGACGAAAGCCAGGCAACGTGATTGGTAAGCAGTTGAACCGACTGCTGTAACTGAGTTAGAGCTTGGGAGTGCTGGTGGAGAAGAGAACGAAGAGCTTGCGCATCCGCGGGATCCATACTGTTGGCTCGGTATTCTGTAACGATGGCTGGGTTGTGATGAAAGGATCCAATGCAGATGCAGGATTCCTGGGGCGGTGAGTAGGCGGACAGAGCTATCCAGGAGCTGGGTCGTAATCCGGAGGCGAAAGGTAGGTCAAGATCAGTAAACAGCACTGGTGGCGAACAATCCAAAACGAGAGACAGATACGTGGTCGGGACAAGAGCAACAGGGTCAATACCAAAAATAATCACCGGTAGTAAACAATCCACGGGGCAAGGCAAGAAACGTAGTCCGAAGGCAAAACGATGAGGTCAGAAAATCCAGAAGGCAAAGTGCAAGAAACGCTAGGTAGAGCCACAAGTAGGGAACTCAATACCGAGCATTGATATGCGAGTAAGAGCGGCTTAAATAATGCAGCCTGCCGCACGGTAAGACGTCTGAAGAGAATTAACACGTGCGGCGGCGTTTGTAATTATCACCCACCTGCTGGGACTGATTAGACCTCTTCGGAGCTGGTCTGGGCTGGTTAGTGGTTGTTACATCGGAGTAAGGACAGGATCAGGGTTTGGGGAAGTCTTTTTGATGCCTGAAACTGTGTGGTTCCTGGTTGTAACGGCTGGCACTCTACACATAAACAACAGAGAACACAGTTGACATCGCTGAACTGCCTAGCGGACATTTTGTCGCCTTCTTCTGACCTGTATTTAAAGCAATTCTCTAAAAACGTGGCACATTATATCTGTGGTACCTTTATGGAGGGTGAGCGCACTCATAAAGATCATAGATTCGATCACAAGCATCTAAAAATTAGCGTGAGAAAATGACATCACGCTATAAGGTTGAATGGCACGAGTTCTCCTTTTCCCTCTGTAGAAAATGTGTGTTTTAAAGGAGATGTCATGTTATTTTTTTGCCAGACAAAGCCATGCCGTAAGAACAGTGTGGTTATTTAAATGTATTGGTATGAAATTGGTTTAAATCAAAGGGATGTAACAACAAAAAATTAAGTGCTTCTTAACACAGAGATAGTTGGAGATATTTGGCAGCAGTGGGATTCCAACTTACGTTCCCAAAGAGTCTGGACCTTTAATCCAGCTCTTTAGAGTGCTCGGCTGCATTAGCCCTGACTGCCTCATACCTCACACTGGCTCAGAGAAAACTGGGTGGCTTGCAAAGACTGGTAGGAGAGGAAAGGAATAAATACTTATTTTTTATCTGCTAAAAGAAGAAAGGAAATATTTGATAATTGTCTAGCAGTTGTTTTGATCAAATTATTGTAATGCAGTGGCAGGTACAATTAAGGTATAATATGTACATGAACTGAGTCTGAAATCTGAGTCGGTGATGGCAACTGACTATCACTGGAGGACAGTTCATCATGAGTGGGTAAGCCTGCATAATGAGGGAGAAGAGATTGGCCTCTGTGACGCTGTGTCCAGTGACACTAACTATCTGTCCTACTGTTCTCTGCTAACGTAGAGGGTGAATGTTGTTTAAGGTGAATGTAAGGTTTCTTTTTTGTAAAATATTTTCGAGCACATTTTTGTTGCTGAAACTTTATCTTGTGCATTTGAATTAATTCCAATATTGTCACCTAATTCTATACATTGTTTCATCAGACTAGAACATTTAGAGGAGCTCAATTGCATTCATGAATTGCATAGTGATAGGATTTCTTGTCGTTTAAATATTTCAGTCAAAAATATAGAGAAGGTGCTCCTGTTTTCACCATTATAAAAACTGTGTTTCACCAGTAATATTTACTCTCATAAAAGTATTGTAATTGTATTGTTCTGTTCTGTGACAGTCTTGAGTGACACAATCCTTCTCTTTTACTGCACTACACTTCTCCAGGAGCCAGTTCAGCACACGAGGATCCTCAGTCAAACAAACACTGCAATAGCTTGATAAAAGACACGTCTCATCCTTTCTCTTAGTGTTGGTGCTACTATTCTATGCAAAGGAGGCGCCTTGACAATTAAAGGAGTCTTCATGAAGGTGTTAATGGCAAGCTCTCCACTGGCAATTGACCGGGCTTTTGAAGAAACCAATCTCATTCAACAACCATACAAATTGCACAGCTTAAGGCACATGAAGCGAAATTCGTGAGCAGATAGACACAAAACAATGTCGCTTCACATTATTTGCAAAGCTGTTTTGCTTGTCTAACCACCTCTTCCTACTTTGCAGTGAGCACATATATTTTATTTTCTTCTCTTATATTTTCCTTGATATTTTACTATCCCTTTCCCCCATGTGGAGATGAATCCACATCCAAAACCCCATGTTTCACCCTGCATTTGTGCCAGTTTTACAATCTGTGTAAAAGCCTGCCTTACACAGGTCTAGTGGTACAATCAGTCAGGCTGTGTTACTTATATAGCTGTATACAGTGGAGTCATGCTGAGGTTATAAGTTCAAGCCTCCCCTGGAGCCATTAAGTCTTCTGAATGTTTTTCACTCATAAAAAGCTCATTCGCCGTAGCAGTTTCACTGTGACTTTGCAGGTAAAATATTCTTAATGAGAATAATATTTTGTATGCGATAAATAACCGCACCAGAAAATATTGGAGAGAAATGGCTTGTCGCACTATTTGCAGCAGACACTCAGACACAGAAATGTCCTGTCATTAAAGAAAATTTATGAAGAAGAGGTGTGACATCACTGCAAAGGCGATATTTTCTGATGTCTGTCTTGGTTAATAATCATTTGCGTGGGAATTACTTCTGTCATTATTACTAATACTGATAAAAACAGAGAACTCACAGCTCTCTGGATGTTGGTCATGACTCTAGAAAGTGTTTTTATTTGCAAGCGGCTCTGGAACTCAACACCTGTTGATGGGTCACTTCTGTCAGACACATCAGTGGAACCCAAGCCCACCTACACACACATTCACACACACTGATAGATATACTGTACACCTACACTCTCACACACATTTACACTCACCGGCACATCACACATTTATACACACAATCAGACACTTACACATTCACATATATACACTCACACATGCTATCATCATTAATACTCACATAGACGCAGGCACTACACACACTAACAGACATACCATCACATACACTTACAAATATAAAACTACCCACTGACAGACACCACACACTCACAGACACACACCATACACACACATTCACAGGCATGCATTCACAGAAACAGACACTACGCATACTCAGAGACACACACTTATAGACACCAAACACTCAGAGACCTCACACGCTCACACACTAACAGCCCACACATGCACATACACCACACACTTCCAGACATGCACCCACACACGCACAGATACCACAAACACACTTATCCACAGATACACAATAACTAACACAAATATAAATACTACTAATACTACAACAGTAACACTATCACTAACACTGACACAAACTACTAATAATAACAGCAATGCTGTTACTAAAACTAACATTACTACTAGTGTCAATACTCTAACAGTAACACTATAATTATAATTAATATTAACATGAATATGAACATTAAAACTAAAACAATCAGTAGTGCCACTGTCATTAATACTCACATGAACACTAGCATTAAAACTACCAGTTGTAATCTCACTAATATTAACATGAAGACACTGATATTAGTATTAGTTGCTACCCGTGACATCACACCGCTCTCTGTGACAAATGCGAGACACTTAAACGCGTGCAGTGATGGAGTTCCTGTCGCCGTGGTTACCATTCTTATGATTTATAAACACTGGAAAAATGCATTTAAACTGTTACTTACATACATTTATGAACTTGAAATATCATTTTCTAGCTCTAGGATACAGTTACCTAAATAATAATAATATGAATAATCATTGTTTAATTTCAGATTGAACATTATTAACCCTATCTATCTATGAATTGGCTTCATTACTCTGCTCTCCTCCCCACTGATAGCTGATGTGTGGTGAGTGTTCTGGCGCACTATGGCTGCCGTCGTATCATCCAGGTGGATGCTGCACATTGGTGGTGGTGGAGGGGAGTCCCCATTACCTGTAAAGCGCTTTGAGTGGAGTGTCCAGAAAAGCGCTATATAAGTGTAAGCAATTATTATTAATTAACTGTTTTTTAGATATTTAAACAGGATCAAGAAAAGAATCAGTACTCACCAATTGGTGAAGTTAATCGATTTTTCTACGGTTCTTCAGTTGAAATAATTGGTTGTCGATAGATAAGTGATCAATAACTCTTCTCCGTGCGCTCCGTGCTCCTCCCGCACTCTTTCTCTCTCTGATCCCGGCTCTCTGGCTGGTGTCTATGACATCACAGCACTTATTCTGACAAAGCAGAGCGCGTCTCTGCTGCTTTTGTGTGTCTTTTTCAGGAATGCCAGAGGTACCCGAAATGTTGCAAAAAGAAAAGCGTTTTTTTTGTTTTGTAAAAAAGTGAGTGCTGAGTTTTATTTTATACAGGAAACGCATGTATGTTGAAACACTAAATTCTATAAATAATTGAGAAATAATAAAGCCAGGAAAACATATATGTAAAAATACAATTTGATCACATAATTTACTTCATTATCTCTGGTGGTTAATTTTTTTTTCTGTTGTGTTTTTTTTCTCTTGTACCTGTTTCTCATCCTCTGGTTGTAGTTATATTTGTAAATTCTATACGTTTAATAAACAAAAAAGAGCGCGTCTCTGCTGGAGGAGACTTCTGTCCGGAGCCCGGAGGGCTTTTCATACAAATATAACATCTCCCCCGAAAAAAAAACGGGCTGTGAAGAGAGGCGATTTCTAACAGTTGGAGGAGGAGAGCGACAAACAGAGGAATGAAATTCATTAAACAGAAAAAAAAAGTTTACTTCACAGATTAAATCGTTACAAAGCGTACCCATGTGGAGCAGTAGAGAACGAGCACGAGTCCCTGAAATAAGCGCTTTTAAGGGTTTTACACGAATCATCAGAGTATAGAAGCCAGGAGGATCAGACTCATGTTCCTGGAGGTTAAAATGTGTATCCTGGTTTTATTTCCACCCAGCTCTCAGCTCTATAGATAGTCTGATGATTTACATTAACTGTATAACTGATACAAGACTTCATCTAATTGTACATTTATAAGACTGTCTGTGAGACACTTGTGAGAGCAGCTGAATCCCAGGGCTGGTGTAGAATCACCAGAGCACTGCTCAGAGATACAGACTGGTCAACTGGTCACTATTGTAGTCACGACCATCGGCCCATTGGCTACTAATAATCAATATACTGATCAGAGTGTCAATACTGGTGTTTATTACATAAATACTAATATAATTACACACTCACTTGTGTTATAAAACACTTAAAAAACATGTTTGGAGGCTGATATACAGTAAAGAAAGTAATACTGAAGGGCTGGAAGTCCTGGAAAGGGTTAATAGAAGCCTCTTGCTTCTGCCCTGGAACAGAGCCCACAGCTGCCAGATCAGTGACCCCTGAGCCCAGTTCACAGAAAGGAGAACCAGGAGCTCTTTTATGTTCATGTAGCAGCACTGATCGTCTGAATATCTTCTGGTTCTGGATTGTGAGGATAGAGAGCAGTACGGAGTTGAGCTTCTGTCTGAGTGTGAGACTAAGCTGTGAATCTGACTGAGAAGAGAATAATGTTTTTTTTTTATTCTGCCTCAGAATTTTTCTTCTTTGCCAATTGGTGTTACATCCCCTTCAGTTACTCTGCACAGACTGCCAGAGAGAAGAGGAGAGAGAGATGGACAGATAAGAGCACACACAGCTAGAGAGACATACAGTACGTCTTGATTTACTTTGAAGCAAGTGTTCATTTCCCTTCTGGAACAAGTTGTTTCTGAACTTCAAGAAATTCAAACAACTTATGAAAGATAACATACAAGTCTTGCTTATCAGGACAGAAGAAATACCGCAGGAAAATGCCAGTGATTTTTCTCCTTTTAACGAAAAGTGGAGAAAAACAACAGCAGTGCATTTCCGTCGGCTTGATTTAGCTTAATACAAGTATTCACTTCCTTTTCTGTAGATTACAGAATGCGAAAGATGAAATAAAGTTATTGGTTATTCATGGTCAGTGCAGGAGAAATACTGCTGGCTGGCAGGAAAATGTCAGTATTTTATTTTAACTACAAACATGTGAATGGCAAAAAGCAACGGGAGTGTGTTTCTGTGCAGTTGTTAAACAAAGGGCTGCTGGTTCAAACCCACTCAGGGATGTGCTTCAGATTGTTCTGCTGTAACCATAATCTCTGTTTAAACTTGATGGGATTTCTTTGCAAACCCTCTTGAACTTTGCAGGAAATTTGCATTTTACTTGTGTGGAACTACAAGTAAACAATTAAGTACCTCAGTAAATGTCCAAGAGAACCATTTTCACGTGTGGAATTTTATCTTCAACTGGCTGTCAGGAGAATTAATTTATACACCCGTTGTATCCTTAGCAAAAATATTTTAAAATTAGAATACAGATTTGTTGGAGAACTTGACCATCATTATTAAATGAGCATTATACAAATGTGCGTTGATATTTTGTATATGTACCTTAATTGTAATAAATATAAACATAATTGCTTTGATATGGATGTTCATTTGAAGGATTTGAGGAAACTATCAAGGATCTCAGAACAACCAATCTTGGTAAAGATTAACGAATACAGTAAGTGTGAAGCTTGCACACAAACGAGAGAAAAAAAACAGTTTTAATTCACTTCATTAAACTGACGGTGTGTATAGCAGAGGATGGTTTCGATCCATCAACCTCTGGGTTATGGGCCCAGCACGCTTCCGCTGCGGCACTCTGCTGACAGCTATCAGAGCGTCATTCAACACAACTGCTCTATCTTTGCTTTCTAAAAGTGCGCCCGAGATGAAAAGTCTAAAAGGTAAACGCAGACATCACTTTGAGCACTTGGTCTTTTATAGTACAAATATCACACGCTGCACTACATGGGCGTGTCTTCAAGATCGTTGTGAACCAAAGCTTCTGCTTTCCGAGGCAACTGATTCTTTCGTCGTTAATTCTGAAATATTAAATGAGAATCAGTGAAACGAATACCAAACACGTACAGATGCAGCCATTCAAAGTGCGCGGTACAGACACCGCAGTACAGATACCGCAGGTAAGATGACACGCGATACCGCGGTGCGTGATTGGTTGACCGACAGGGGCACTCGTGGTCCGTTGGTCTGTCGTAGAAAGACTTACTGTAAACGCCTTTACTGTGCCCGTTGTAGATATTGAATTTTACCACTGAAGGGAAATCTTAGTAGCTGAGCATAAAAAGAATAGGAGCATACTGTAACGCGTGTGAAGGCCATAAACGATATTAATTTTGGAACGTAAACATACAGTATATGGCTGGTCTTGGTACTTTAAAGAAAAAAATACACACCGGTATTCCATTTCTCCCTAAACATTGTAAGCTTCGAAGTCTTTAACTAACGTGATACCGGAGTCAACAAGCATACTTTTAGAATTTGATTAAAAGGGAATATAATATGGAATCGCGTATCTAAAGAATTTAATAACGGTATGATTATATCCGTGTACTGCGGCAGGACTGTGTAAGGCTGTTTCGCCTACTTAATCATGCGAGCTGTCTTGTAGCCTACTGGTCTAGGTGCGTGACTACCAACTGGCTGGTTGTGTGTTCGAATCCAGCTGGTGTTGGACTCTTCATTTTTATTTATTTATTTTTTAATCGCATAACATAAACATATTACCGTATGCAAACTGTACTGTATACAGTATGTATATGTATATTTGATGTCTTAACTGTGCCTGTTTAATTGAATTAAAAAAAAATTATTTAACACGAACATTAAGCTGTTTACATCTTCCGCCTGAGAACAGTCACCCGTTGCTACCCAACGCAGAATGGTGATTGGCTGACACTATCTGACACCCCTCTGATTGGAGAAAAAAGACGTGCTGGCGTGCTATACACACTACCAGGAAGAGGATTTCTTTCTATTCAAAACGTGTATTTTAAAAGTTTAAGAAGTAAAAACCTTACAGCGTAAACAGATTTCTAAACTGATCAGGATCGTTATCTTTGTCTTATGCATAATAATGTTCACCGCTCTGTCCAGCAAATTAATAATAAACTTTATTTTATATAGCGTTTTAAACGAATCAGTAATTAGATTGCTCATAAACCTAATCACTTGCTTTTTCTTTTTATTTAGGCTCAGATTTCAACTATAGATCGTATTATTAATAACCATAATAACAACCAACCAACAAAAACAACCATATAAACATAATGGTGGTGCTGGACCTTCCAGTTTTATTTATTTATTTTTTAATCGCGTAACATAAACATATTACCGTATGCAAACTGTACTGTATACAATATGTATATGTATATTTAATGTCTTAACTGTGCCCGTTTAAGTATTGAATATTCATATCTAATTTTACCACTGAAGGGAAATCTTAACATAAACATACAGTATATGGCTGGTCTCGGTACTTTAAAGAAAAAAATACACACCGGTATTCCATTTCTCCCTAAACATTGTAAGCTTCAAAGTCTTTAACTAACGTGATACCGGAGTCAACAAGCATACTTTTAGAATTTGATTAAAAGGGAATTTAATATGGAATCGCGTATCTCAAGAAATTAATAACGATATAATTATATTCATGTTGCAAAAGAACTGCAACGGACATAAAAACTCCCTTGCATGGTTTCATTACGACCAGAATCGGTCTTGAGATATTTTTAACTTGATTTACAGTATTTGAGAGGTATGTCTTAACACCGATACTACAGTGCTTAAGTACTGCTCACGTATATGTTTCTAGGTTTATATTATGCATTTCATACAGTCAAATTACTTTTGAGCAACTAATAAGAAGCGCGAAACGGTATGCGTTTTAGTTTCGTTTTGTGCTGGAACCCGTGGATTGATTAGAGATATCAAGTACATACAAGTCATTTTTTAAATGTTGTAGTTCGTCTTGAAAAAATGTTACGAGTACATCATCTATCAACAATTAGGTTCTGTTTCCATATTGCGGATTTTGGTTAGGTACAGTATTATCAAATCCAGTGGCGCTGTGTGTTACTTTACTGAGTCCCAATCTGTGATTGAAACCTGTAAAACCGGTTTAATTCGTCACAGCCAGCACTCTTCAGGTGTGAGGGTCTTCTGCTCAGAATGAAACGCTAAAATGTTTGTGTATATTCTAATGGTAGTGGGGGCAGGGTGTGTGGGAACAGGTTTGTTCTTCACACCTGAAACATTTTCTCTGAAAGGATTTTCTTCGCAGTTAACCGATCTTGTAACAGCATGTTACAGTTTACTATTATTAACCATATTAATTTTAAGTGCTTAATGTAAAATTTTGTAAAAATATATTTTCATTGTTCAAATATACATTAAGTCTGACTATCATATAATAAGTTAAATACAAAACTAAAGAAAAAATAGGGTTAAATATAATTCAAAATATTTTGCTAACAATGTTAACTGTTTATGAATAATAAAATGTATTAACTAAGGAGTAGGATGGCACAGTTGTTAGTATATTTTTTGTTTTTTTTTTAACCCAATCTCCGGGAAACCATTAGTACGATGGTGAATCGGAGATTCTCAACCCTTGCTGCGTACGACTGGAAAAGAATTCGTGATCGGATCAACGAAATGCTTCGTAGGAGGAGGCGGTCTAACAGTCTTCTTGTCTAACAGTCTGTCCACAAACAAAACATTCCTGTTAGACAAGAGGAATTGAAAAAAAAACAATGTTGTCAATGAAAACCGGTGTGTGTGTCTCTCCCTGCTGGATGTCCCTCTCACAAACTGCTGAATGAATAAAATAATTTTATTGAAAACGAGTTTGCGATTGTCTGGTCTTTAAATTCTGGAGATAGGCGATTCCATATTATATTCCCTTTTAATCAAATTCTAAAAGTATGCTTGTTGACTCCGGTATCGCGTTAGTTAAAGACTTCGATGCTTAAAATGTTTAGGGAGAAATGGAATACTGGTGTGTATGTTTTCTTTAAAGTACCGAGACCAGCCATATACTGTATGTTTAAGTTCCAAAATTAATATCGTTTATGGGCTTCACACGCGTTGCAGTATGCTCAGGCACTAAGTAAAAGGAGATGCTTCGTATTGCTTGACTAATTTTAAAAACTAAGTTATAAATATAAAAATTGCAGGCGCTGCTCTGGTGCGTCGGCTCCTACACAGTGCCTGTCTGCCGTAAGCGTTAAAATATACATACAGTACCCAACACTGCTTGTACCCATCTGTCATGCAAATAAAACACCTTGAATTGAATTGAATTGAGGGGAGAAGGGGGGGATACTAAAGCCAATACTGGCTCAATGGGCTTTGACGTGCTAATGCGTTGGTTTAACGGTCCGGGTGTGGCAGGCTTCCAATGTCAACTTGACTCGATTAGAAGACAATGAACGTATTTTAGCCCTAAATGAATTAATAGCAAACATGGTTTACATAAAATACATTTTTCCAAGAAAGTTTATAATAATACGATCTATAGTTGAAATCTGAGCCTACTTTAAAAATAAAGGAAAAGCATTTTCAGAGAGCAATCACGCTGTGTTTATGTAGAAAAAGTGATTAGGTTTATGAGCAATCTAATTACCTATTCGCTTAAAACGCTATATAAAATAAAGTTTATTTAGAGATGAATGATCAGTGTCGCAGTTTAAATAATGTGAGTCAGGAAACTAACACAGCGCCACCGGATTTAATAACGCAATAAAAACGCTATGAAATAATGTGACACAGTACAGCACAGTACAACAATACTGACCATGACTTTTGAAGCATAAATTACCTTACACTCAATTTAAACACAAGCTGTCTTTCTGTATGAACCTCTAAGCTGGTTCATACAGAAAATGTAGAAATGCATTAGCCTGATCATGATTAAAAAACACATAATTAAACACGCGCTTGAGATTTAAATCAGAACACGATTTAAATCAATATAAATGTTTATATTGTAATGCATACTGTTCAGCCTCCATTTCTCTATAAAAATTTACTGTTGCACACACACACAATAGAAGCAGGAACCGCTGTCAGAAGGGAAGATATATTCAAAATATCGCAAATATCGATCATGTTGCGATATTTTGAAATATAAAAGTCAATTGATTGTCCATAATATCGCTTACCTATTTTTTCGAAGAAATGTTTGTTAAAAGAAAAGTCCAGCACCAGCTGGATTCGAACACACAACCTGCCAGTTGGTAGTCACGCACCTAGACCAGTAGACTACAAGACAGCTCGCAATGTTTGTAAACACAATGATCAGGCAGGCGAAACAGCCCTACACAGCCCTGTTGCAGTACACGGATATAATCATACCGTTATTAAATTCTTTAGATACGCAATTCCATATTATATTCCCTTTTAATCAAATTCTAAAAGTATGCTTGTTGACTCCGGTATCACGTTAGTTAAAGACTTCGAAGCTTACAATGTTTAGGGAGAAATGGAATACCGGAGTGTATTTTTCCTTGTGATATTTTAAGCTCTAGTTGAATGATAGGTGTCGCATTTTAAATCATTTTCGTAGCTAGAAATTATGAAACGCCCTGTTAAAAGCAAGGAAGTTTTTATGCCCGTTGAAGTAAAACAAAATGCCTGACAAAGTATGGCTTGTACAGATTCCAAGTGCTTGTACAAATGTGCTAAAGAAATTATACTTTGAGTATACAGCTTGTCCAAAGTCATCCATTATTAATACTATTAGTAATATCTTCAGTAAAGGCTTTGATGCATAAATATTTCTGATAAAGGTAGGTTGTGTACTTTTGTCCAACTGAGCAATCTTGCTTTCATAAAATATACCAACATTTTAATGACTGA
This sequence comes from Lepisosteus oculatus, assembly GCF_040954835.1. NCBI lineage: Eukaryota > Metazoa > Chordata > Actinopteri > Semionotiformes > Lepisosteidae > Lepisosteus > Lepisosteus oculatus. The sequence continues at coordinate 30,127,891 of NC_090709.1, forward strand.
TGATTAACATGCTGTAATACACAGTTCAAAATTAAAGGCTCAAATGCTGTACATGAGAGGTTAAGCTCCCCCTGGCGGTTTTACAAGGTGCCGCCGGATAGTAAGTCACGTGACACACGTGAACTGCGTGAAACCGCGTGATACCGCGACACGCCCACCGGGGTATGCCGCGAAATACCTCACCCATTTTGAATGGCTGCATCTGTACATTTAGGACTCAGTACCGATAACACTGCTGCTATTGATGGAGTAGAAATAAGTGTATTGGTAGTTTTATCTGAGGCAAGAAGTACTAGAACACCTCCTATACAAATGTTAGGATTCAGAGCAAGAAATATTTTTCCACCTCACCCAATGGTATTGCATTAACGAAGCTGAATCTGGCTTCTTATTCGCCAGCTTCTTCTGCCTTAAATGCTGCTGCTGTGATGTTATGCCGCCTTTCACCTGTAGATGGCTCTTTACAGTAATTTTTAAAAGTACTAATCGGGATGGATTACTGTATTTATCCTCAGCAAAGGGGAATATGTAAGTAGTGAATATCCAAATAGAATTTTTGTGTGAAACACATTTCAGAAAATTGTAAACCAATTTTCAAAACTCACAATAACACAAACACAATAAGTAAATAAGACAAAGGCAAAACATAAGTTCACAGGCACTTTCTGCATATTTACCACGACCTTACCTTCTGATCATAAAAAGTCTTAAAATCTTGCATTCTACAAGAACTTTTTAATATAAATGGGACATTTAGAACATGGCATATGAGAATATATGGTTAACCGAGGATGAGCAACGGGTGATGGCACTTTCTGCTTCTTGCTATAAACCTACCCCCTGGTTATAAAAAATATCTAAAAAGTCTGACATTGAGGTGTGAGAGACAATTGAACAGACTATCAAAATTCTGAACTTTAGGAAATTTTACTGTGCCATTTTTTTTTAAATATGACCCTGTGAACATGGCATGTCCCTCCTTCCTCATTACCAAAACATCTCAATGTTCCTGTTGCATTTCAGTTGTGACATTGTGAACATGGCATGTTAAAGTATATAGAAAATCTAGATCAGAACAGGCTAAATGCAATTCATAGTGATTTATCATTTTCTTACTTTCTAAATAAAAAAATAAAATTCAGTGATTATGACACTTCGGTATGACATAAAATATGCTTCAATGACAGAATAAATAACCATGGAAAAAATACCCACAGTGGACATTCATATTTGTGATTATAGGAATGTTAAATATCAGGTGAGTAGCTGCGTCAGCATGCGTAGGCTGCAAAGGAACAAGTAAAAGGTTATTCCATGCTGAAAAGAGAAGAAAGGAAACACAACGTGTTGGCCGTGGAGCCTTCTTCAGGTGTTAGAAAGACAGGGCAGTATGCAAAGATACATTTCTTTTTAGCTTTGCTGACTGCAGTTTATCTTTGATGACAACATCAAAGACATTAAGGAATTCTTACAGCTAACAGCTCCACATCAACTTCCTTTTATAACTAACCTCATCAGATCTCTCAACTCCCAACTCTTCCAGTTTCTCACTTCAGAGAAGGATAAAAAACTCAATCATCCTCTACAGAGAAAAACCATCAACACCTCCACCAATCCTAACCTTGTTGTTACTGTACCCTCTGACCTTTCCCTTTCACCCCTTTGCATCCTCAGCTAACATATTTTAATATTACAACACAATTACAATAGATTGTACAGTATTTACAGTTTAAAATTAAGGTAAATATGTCAAAATATTAAAATCCAACTGCACAGTGCTAACAAAACAATGCTTGTCAAGTTCTCAAACAAATCTGCATTGTATTTTTAAAATATTTCAGCAGAGGATGTGACGGGAGTATAAATGACGATTCAACGATCATTTTTCTTGGGTGAATATGGTTTTCTGGGGAGTTGCAATGTTGGGCATTATTGGACATTTTTGACAGGTGTTGAACAGTCGCATTTCCTACAAATATTAAAATAGCTATGGTTTAGCTCAAAAATCCAATCGACCTATGCGAAAACAATGTTTACATCGCAAAAGAACCCCGTCCCTGGTTGGACTTGAACCACCAACCTTCTGGATAACAACCAAATGCACTAACCGATCGGGCCACAGACACTGACTGGTGGAGAATTTTCTCAAATCCCCCCAAAAAAATCTCTTACCGTTCTTTTTGCCGGCCGGTAATATTTCTTCTGCACTGATAACCAAGAACTGAATTTCATGTTTCGCAAGCTGTGTGAATTTAATCAAAAACAAGTTTTCCAGAAAGGAAATGAACACATGCATTTAACGAAATCAAGCCCTTTGTGAGTGCCCAAAATGGTACGTTCTGTACTACAAGATAGGAAGAAATACACGGCTGGGATTTGAATCTCGGTTCTTTTGTTTAATAAAGAGGCACTTTAACCAACTAAGCTACGGTGACAGAACTGCCATCACCTATTACAGCCACTTGTACACACCGCTCAGAGACATCTGCGTTCAGAAAGCGCTGAACCTGCTCTCAGAGCAAATGGCCTCTTTTACATACAGTAGCAGCCCCGACAACGAGAAACTAAGAGAATTGGCTTTTATCTGGCATTTTTCATGTCCAATGCGTTTGACATCTCCCAAGGGCAACAGAGTTCTTTTGCAACACTATTTCTTCTTCTTTTTTATTTCTGTACGCTTTGATAAAAAATGAGAAATCGTGCAAGGGAAAAATGTCTTTTTTTCATAGAGAAAATGTGGACCGGGAAATGTTGTGTTGAGAAGAAGTGATTTAACATGATACGTGACCTGATTTATAGGAGCAAATGCTCACCCAGCAAGGTCTGGAGAAGTTGGAGAGTCTGGTGGATGTGATAAATATACGGTGTTGTGGAAGAAAACAGTCTTTCTTTGAACTCTCAATCAATTGGAATTTCAGTGCGAAACATAAACCCTTTGTCTGATTTAAAGAGATTATATTTTAAAACTCATAAAAAATCAGAAAACACATGTTTCTCACTTTGAAATTTTAGACAGGGCGTTATATTACTAGTAGCGACGCTGAGCACACTATGGGGGAATTCAGGTTATGTGAAATACCAGCAGTTTAATAAATAACACATCTGATTTTGGATCATAAGATTGTAGGTTCGACTTCTACCTTGCTTGTGTAAATTTTATTCAAGCTCCTCAGTAATAGATGTCTATTATGTAATGAACCGCACCTGAAAGCAAACATTGGGTCTGTTTCCTCTGTTTTCCAGCATGAAATAGCAAATCGTTACAAAAAATACCTGCTAATGTCCAATAGCGTTTTTTTTTCAAATTACATTTTCAGGCTTCAGACACTTTTTAATAAAACAAAAGTGTCCAGAAACTCCCTAACTTTCAGGTTTGCTTGAACCTGTATTAAAAGAAGTTATTTGAAACTTCCGGGATTCCATTCTCTGATGTAGCTGTCTCTAAAGACGGATGTGATGTTTCGCAGATGTGAACTGTGCCTTCTCTCTTGTGTTCAAGGGTATTCGCTGAGTGAGATCCTAACTGTATGTCCGGTAGGGCTCTATGTTGTTTAGATTATCTATGTGGTGTACAGATAGAACTCAACTACATGGTGTGAATTCCGTGTTCAGGACGAGCAGAACCTGAAAAACTAAAAGCAGACCTCGACATAATTTGAACACACAGCCTTCTGATGTGGAGTCAGGCATGCTACATTTGCGCCACAAGGTCACAGCTATAACCACAGAAACCAAAATAGTTAGAAATATGGAACACAACTGTTGTTCCCCAAGAAGGAAAGCTGTTTTGTACTGACGTCACTCCTGTTTATGTAACCCAGATTGTGAAGACGACTCTGCCCTATCAAAGACAAATGTTAAACAAAAGTTGGAAAGCACACTCTGAACCCATCTGTATATTTGATTCCCGCGATCCTTTCAAAGCTGCTCAGTACTTTGCAAGGAAATCAAATCATTTCAGGGAAGAAACTCAGTTTAATGAACTACTTTCGTATTTTCACTCGTTGATTTTGATCTTTGTATTCTCTTTCCATTCTCAGCAATAATATTTCAAAATTACAGTTCAGATTTATTGGAAAACTTCACAAGCATTATGAGATTAGGACTGTACAATTGTTTTTAATATCTTGGTATATTTACCTTCATTTTAATATAGATATAACCATAAATGTTGTTAAGCATATTGTACTTTTGTTGTACTTTTTAAAACATTTTAGCTGAGGACACACGGCGACTATTATACCTTGTGATACATGCAAGACATCTGTAAACGAAGATGTAGTTACAATAAAATTGGCAATTAACAGAAAACCACAATTTGTATAATATTATTCCTCAATATCAATGATCAAAATGTATAAATTGATTGCTTCCTTAGTATTTTGGATTTTCTTACGAAGATCTCACGAAGTATTGCCAGGATCTATATTTAGCGTTCGGTAGCGATTACACTGCTGATATTGATTGAGTAAAAATCTATGATGTAGTGACAGCTTTATCTGAAGCGAGAAATCCTCGAACACCGCTTATGAAGTGTTAGGATTCATACCAAGAAATACCTTTTGTTTTCCCACCCAAAATGCTACTATTGCATTACACATTATGCAAACATTACCAGTTTTAGTAGCTTCTGGGCACGATTTTCCAAAACTGAAACTAAATACAAATGATTTAAGATGAACCATGTCCAAAAATTGTAAATCAGGACTAATACAATATCAAATGAAATTACTACAGAAGAAAAGGTTTAACTGAAATATGAATAAGACTATGCAAGCCTACAAAATAGAATAATTCAATTTATATAACTTATTTTTTTCTTATTTGAGAAATGGGCTCACACACTGGAAGACACTAACGTTTCTCTTCGTTAGAATATGTGAATAACAGTTTAACCCCAAATTTCTGTAATTGTGATTCTGTTAAAATGAAAAAAAGCATCTATCAATAGTAAGAAATTATTAACAAAGGAAGAAATTGTGTTATTTCATAAACTGTAAGACATGAAGACATTTACAGGTTATATCATTTGCTTTGTCTTTTAACACAAGCGTTCAGGATCCAAGCCCATATTCAGACGGTTGTGTTTCTCTTGTAATCATCAAATGGCATTGTTTTGTCCGTCAGTTCTTTCTCGAGTTGTACCATGGATATTTTATTCCATCAATACTTTTCATGCTCTTTTGCATTTTCCTTCACATACGGAAAAGAACTCAAGGCATTCTTGTCACTGTACTACACAGTACAGGACACGCAGTGAGGAATTCGCGCAGCTTTCAGCTCAGTGCGGAATCCAGAGGGAGGACTCGCTCGGTGAATGATCTCTCAGGAAATCCCGGGTGAGATTCAACATCCCGGGTGAGGTTTTTCTGCAACAGCCACGACAAGTGTGAAGACCTTCTCTGGATTTCCTGAATGTGACATTAAATTAGTTCACATTCTTTGGTAGTTAACAGAACTAAATGCTTTGGAGGTACATTTAAAACTGCAGAGAACACTGTAGCACTTCGAGTTTAATTGTGTAAACCTGGCTCTGTATGAACACGAGCAAAGAGTTCTCACTCAACAGAAGAGTGCGATGTGACCACAGTAACATAAAGAACTTGAAGATGCCAGGGATTGAATCTGGGACCGCATACATGCAGAGCATGCACTCTACCACTGAGCTACACCCCTGACATAAGAGGCTGTGGAAGTGACTTAGAGATGTGCAGGTGCTCACAGAACACAATCCATCTTTTGCATCTTTTAAGTGCTCTTGATTAAACTATGCAAAGAACAACAGCAGTACTGATGATTTTCATGGACTGATGCACATTTGTTCTGTACAACTCCAGTGATAAAACCTTGTCTGTAAATATTGTAGAACGTAAAAGGGTGAAACAACGCTCCAACCACAGGAATGGTAACAGAAAGGATCATTTTCTTATTTAATACGTCCTTTTGAGATGCCTTGTCAACGCACACAGACGTTAGAGCTGAACAAATATTTTGTACACAAGACGGCAGTGCGATATTAGAATTCCTGTCTTCTTGATGGATTCAGACTCCTTCTCAGAGGTCCAAGCTCGCCAAATAACTTTAAAGCTGTAGCGGCAATGCTTGTTAATAAGACAGAATTAAGCGTTGCTGTGCTTTCCTAAATGAGGCCCCGTCTCACTCTCCCTCTCCATGCAGGCTGATTTAAGATGTTTTCTTTTGATAAGGGACAGCTCCCAAACGGAGATGCACTTAGCTAAGCCTGGCTTTCATGATCAATGGTCATCCATTGGCGCCTATCTGTCTAGAGAGTGCCGAATGGACATCTGGACTGCATTCCTAAGTATCAGGAGTAAGTGACTCATATCTCACCTTGATCAACCAATCAGGGATTGGCAGGGCGTGGTAACACCACGTGGGTCTCCAATGCCCGCCAAACTCTCAACCAATCAGCACACATCTGTGTCTTGGTCAAAAAGGGAGCGCAAGCTCAGATCGGGGCTCTCCTTGGCAATTTTCGTGCATCCTCAGAGACAATCACTTGACAATGCTGTTGTCTGCACTGGGACTTGGACTTTGTTAGAAGCGTGAAGCCGAGGATCCCGTACGTACTCAGAATTCTACCAACGTGAAAACTCTGCTTGATCAACAGCAGCCTACAGTTGGACCCTCGTCGACAACCTGAATAGCTTATTCAGAAGCAGCGCTGGTCCGGGAATGAACCAGCTTCTTCCCGGGCAAAAGAGTGGCTTGTGAGGACTCAGGGTCACACTCTGTGCATAGAGACTGTCAACTAGCCAGCCGGACTGCTGGTAGATCCCCTCGGAGCAACGACTGCCCTGCGCGCCGCAATCAGATTCCTCCGCCCATCCTACTCCGAGCTGCACCTCTACTGGTTGGCCGGTAGCCAGAGGACGCCGGGACAACGCCCATTGGACAACCGCTGGAACAGAGGCTGCAACAGAGCCTGTCAGCTGGTTTGGTGTTCGTGCCGGGAAATTCCAAATCCATACACAGTGGATAAGTAAACCCCATGTTCTACATTGCGTCTCGAGAATTCAATTGTACTTCAACACAAGTTGTTATCAATTTAATTCATGAGTAATGTATTTACTTCCGAGTATAGAAGTGGGTAATAACACTGATTAGCGATTTGGTAACCGAACGATATATATTGACATATATTCTCTGTTGTGTATCTCTGTGTGTTTGCATCTCTTCGAGATTATATACCTTGTATATTGATAACCCTCACAGTAAGGTCTGCCGCTCGAATCCAGGCAGACTAGTATATGTTTGGTGCACAATTTATATTAATAAATTGTGTGTGCGTTGTTAGTTGTTCTGACGATTGATTTTCTAAAAGCCACAACGAACAACCTTGTGATTACTGCTACAATTAATAATTGTCTCAGTAAACCCATCAAACCTCTACACAGGTCTTATAATAACTTTAGAGCAACAGAGCACCATGAAGAATTTTGTTTTGTTAATCTCAACAGAATAGCCTCGTATGTACAGGCTATAGACGCTGTGCATGGTGCAGTCCAGAGAATATTGGATGAACTTTCTCCAAACATCGGGGCGAATGATTTTGTACAGCTGCATTTGACTGCGGGTGGTTTTAACAAAACCCTTGTTCTCACGCAGGAGACAACCTGGAGAATTAAATGCTGCCGATTTTTTAAGCCACATCTCAGACCTCTTACAGAGCCACACAGAAGCTCTCACCAATGACAGCCTCCGATTAGTGGTGACGATAGTTAGGAAAATGCAGGGGGGTGCCCGCCGAAGATTTAAATCCGTTCTGTACAGCCGGGTAATTGCTCAGAAAAAAGCGCACCTTATCGACTTACATTACACGGGTGGTAATCTGTGTTTCGCCGGGAGTGTGTACGGTTTGTTGAATGAAGGTTGTACCGATGGGGAAATGTTACAGGGCGCTAAACGAATGTACAAAGAGTTGGGTTTTCCAGAGAATCGGAAAATTAGTTTGTCAGACATTACCGCTTTTGAAAAACATTTAAAGGTGGTCATTAACATTTTGTACCACGACCAAGGTGATTGGAAATATTTTACCAAGGTGATTGGAAACGGGGCCCACACCACCATATTCTAAAATACTTTTTGTTGTACTGCATGAAGGGCATTTTTAATGGGTTTTAAATAGTGTAACGCCCTCGCCTGGTGATGAGGAGGAAGCGCCCCTAGGCGCTCGTAGTACCGTTGGGCATGCTGGGAGTGGTAGCCGGGGAGAGTCTGAGGGTCAGCACGATGACCAGCGGCTGACCCTACCTGTGTAAATAATGTCCTAGTAGTTCTAGTGCCCTGTGTAGTCCTGTAAAAGTATAGTGTGTTGTTAGGTAATTACCACCCTAAATATGTGTACGTGTTCCGTCAGTCTCCTCATGTGTGTGTAGCTCCTGTGTTTGGTTTTTGTGTGGTTGTTAAATAAAGCTAGTGCTTGGTTGGTTAACCGCGTCTCCACTGTTCTTTAGTTCTGAAAAGAACCTACAAACGCTACACAATGTATTGTGAAGCATAAAAGCCAGCTGCATCAATCTCTATTACGCGTCATTTATGAAGGCGTTTCAAAACTTATTTAAATAAGTTTAAATTTGCACACTGTTATTTAGACAGCGCCAACCAGTCTGACCTCCTACAACCTGTGCCCGCTGAGTAGATCTTAAAGCAGCTGCAGCCAGAGTAGCCATAATGGCAACAGTGTTTGGATTTCGGCTTATTTCTTCTGCAGAACCACTGGTATCGGAATATACTGTTCCGCAAAAGAAGCGCTTTCGGTTTCTGATCGTTTTAATTAAGCGCTGCTCTAAACTTTACATTTGCTCGTACTAGTTTCCTCCATGAAAAAAATACGTTTCCCTCATTACTTGATTTCACTTTTTTCTTATAAATAAATAAAACATTTAATTCAATACAATAACCACAGGCAGGAAGGCTCGTTGTCTAAGGCGTTGCGGTCAGTTAGCAGTTTCTCCTGGAGACATTTGTTCAAATCCCACTTCTGATGAAAAGCTTTTCTCGTTAGAGTAGAAACGATAGAAAAAAATCACAACATCTCGCATTTCACGTGTTTAATGTTAATTGTCTCAGTGATTGATGGCTCTTCTCCCTTGCAGGGTGACGGCAAACTTCTTCAGAGAGGGAGTCTCCCACGTACGGCTTTTCTTTGTCAAGAGCCGAGACAACAGAAACAGACTTCAAACTCACATGAATTAATTCTTGAGCGTTTATGACCCTCTTTAAAAAGCCGAGAGCAGGCAAAAACGTCATTGGAAATGAGGAAATGCCTGCTGACAGTAAACAGAGCTCACGTTCAGCTGCGAATAAGTGCTCCTCGTTAGTACAGTGCTGAGTACCTACGCTTGTTGCACGGGAGACCGGGGTACTTTTCTGTGACAGGGCGCTGGTTTAATTTTTTAAAAACCTGACTCCACTTAAAAGTGTGTACTGTGTACTAACTTTCGAAGTACTTAGTGCGGTAGAATATGGAGATCATCTCTAGCTCTGAGCTCAACTGTAACAAGAAATCGTGCTGAACAAAGTCAGAGCCCAGCTGAACATGTGCTCAGAGTGGTGCTCAGGACATGTGAGCATTGTTGTGGTTCTAATTAGCGCGAACTGCAGGGGCTCTGAATCAGAACGTTTCAATTTA